>NW_027514229.1:0-87729 GCF_048772815.1 Callospermophilus lateralis
GGCACAGACTGTGGAAAAGCACTTTAATTGAGAGGGGTTGCCAAGCTTCTAAGAAATAACGAGTTTCCGAAATACCAGCAAATATTTTTTCACCCAATCTTGATGATAATTGGTGGTAATGATCAGTACAGAAATCCCACTTTGCTCACCAAATTTTGTTCTTCTAGGTTGAAGCATTCGTCTACAGTAGCAGTTTTTATATTTAGGTTTCCCTCTGTTCTCTCCTATGTAGATAGATGAATTTGGAACTCTAAATCCAACATGGTTTGTAGTAGCTCTTAGAAACTTCACAAAATAAAGGAGTTCTCAGTTTTGTCTGTATGGTTTGTTTCCTCTTCTTGTAGCCCTAGGCACAGACTGTGGAAAAGCACTTTCATTGAGAGGGGTTGCCAAGCTTCTAAGAAATAACGAGTTTCCGAAATACCAGCAAATATTTTTTCACCCAACCTTGATGATACTTGGCGGTAATGATCAGTACAGAAATGCCACTTTGCTCACCAAATTTTGTTTTTCTAGGTTGAAGCATTCGTCTACAGTAGCAGTTTTTATATTTAGGTTTCCCTCTGTTCTCTCCTATTTAGATAGATTAATTTGGAACTCTAAATCCATCATGGTTTTAAGTAGCTCTTTGACACTTGACAAAATAAAGGAGTTCTCAGTTTTGTCTCTATGGTTTTTTCGTCTTCAAGTAGCCCTAGGCACAGACTGTGGAAGCACTTTCATTGAGATAGGTTGTCAAGCTTCTAAGAAATAACGGGTTACCAAAATACCAGCAAATATTTTTTCACCCAGTCTTGATGATACTTTGTGGTAACGATCAGTACACAAATCCCACTTGGCTCACCAAATTTTGTTCTTCTAGGTTGAAGCGTTCGTCTACAGTAGCATTTTTATCTTTAGGTTTCCCTCTGTTCTCTCCTGTATAGATAGATGAATTTGGAACTCTAAATCCAACATGGTTTGTACTAGCTCTTTGAAACTTGAAAAATAAAAGCGTTCTCAGTTTTGTATCTATGGATTGTTTCCTCTTCTCTTAGCCCTAGGCACAGACTGTGGAAAAGCACTTTCATTGAGAGGGGTTGCCAAGCTTTTAAGAAATAACGAGTTTCCGAAATACCAGCAAATATTTTTTCACCCAATATTGATGATACTTGTTGCTAATGATCAGTACACAAATCCCACTTGGCTCACCAAATTTTGTTCTTCTAGTTTAAAGCTTTCATCTGTAGTAGCGGTTTTTATATTTAGGTTTCCCTCTGTTCTCTCCTATACAGATAGATGAATTTGGAACTCTAAATCCAACATGGTTTGTAGTAGCTCTTTGAAACTTGACAAAATAAAGGAGTTCTCAGTTTTGTCTCTATGGTTTGTTTCCTCTTCAAGTAGCCCTAGGCACAGACTGTGGAAAAGCACTTTCATTGAGAGGGGTTGCCAAGCTTCTAAGAAATAACGGGTTTCCGAAATACCAGCAAATATTTTTTCACCCAATCTTGATGATACTTGGTGTTAATGATCAGTACACAAATCCCACTTGGCTCACCAAATTTTGTTCTTCTAGGTTGAAGCGTTCGTCTACAGTAGCAGTTTTTATATTTAGGTTTCCCTCTGTTCTCTCCTATATAGATAGATGAATTTGGAACTCTAAATCCAACATGGTTTGTAGTAGCTCTTTGAAACTTGACAAAATAAAGGAGTTCTCAGTTTTGTCTCTATGGTTTGTTTCCTCTTCAAGTAGCCGTAGTCACAGACTGAGGAAAAGCACTTTCATTGAGAGGGGTTGCCAAGCTTCTAAGAAATTACGAGTTTCCGAAACACCAGCAAATATTTTTTCACCCAATCTTGATGATACTTGTTGCTAATGATCAGTACACAAATCCCACTTGACTCACCAAATTTTGCTCTTCTAGGTTGAAGCGTTCGTCTACAGTAGCAGTTTTTATATCTAGGTTACCCTCTGTTCTCTCCTATATAGATATATGAATTTGGAACTCTAAATCGAACATGGTTTGTAGTAGCTCTTTGAAACTTGACAAAATGAATTAGTTGTCAGTTTTGTCTCTATGGTTTGTTTCCTCTTCAACTAGCCCTAGCACAGACTGTAGAAAAGCACTTTAATTGAGAGGGGTGGCCAAGCTTCTAAGAAATTACGAGTTTCCGAAATACCAGCAAATATTTTTTTCACCCAATCTTGATGATACTTGGTGGTAATGATCAGTACACAAATCCCACTTTGCTCACCAAATTTTGTTTTTCTAGGTTGAAGCATTCGTCTACAGTAGCAGTTTTTATATTTAAGTTTCCCTCTGTTCTCTCCTATTTAGATAGATGAATTTGGAACTCTAAATCCAACATGGTTTTTAGTAGCTCATTGAAACTTGACAAAATAAAGGAGTTCTCAGTTTTGTCTCTATGGTTTGTTTCCTCTTCAAGTAGCCCTAGGCACAGACTGTGGAAAAGCACTTTCATTGAGAGGGGTTGCCAAGCTTCTAAGAAATAACGGGTTTCCGAAATACCAGCAAATATTTTTTTACCCAATCTTGATGATACTTGGTGTTAATGATCAGTACACAAATCCCACTTGGCTCACCAAATTTTGTTCTTCTAGGTTGAAGCGTTCGTCTACAGTAGCAGTTTTTATATTTAGGTTTCCCTCTGTTCTCTCCTATATAGATAGATGAATTTGGAACTCTAAATCCAACATGGTTTGTAGTAGCTCTTTGAAACTTGACAAAATAAAGGAGTTCTCAGTTTTGTCTCTATGGTTTGTTTCCTCTTCAAGTAGCCGTAGTCACAGACTGAGGAAAAGCACTTTCATTGAGAGGGGTTGCCAAGCTTCTAAGAAATTACGAGTTTCCGAAACACCAGCAAAAATTTTTTCACCCAATCTTGATGATACTTGTTGCTAATGATCAGTACACAAATCCCACTTGACTCACCAAATTTTGCTCTTCTAGGTTGAAGCGTTCGTCTACAGTAGCAGTTTTTATATCTAGGTTACCCTTTGTTCTCTCCTACATAGATATATGAATTTGGAACTCTAAATCCAACATGGTTTGTAGTAGCTCTTTGAAACTTGACAAAATAAAGGAGTTGTCAGTTTTGTCTCTATGGTTTGTTTCCTCTTCAAGTAGCCCTAGCACAGACTGTAGAAAAGCACTTTAATTGAGAGGGGTTGCCAAGCTTCTAAGAAATTACGAGTTTCCGAAATACCAGCAAATATTTTTTCACCCAATCTTGATGATACTTGGTGGTAATGATCAGTACACAAATCCCACTTTGCTCACCAAATTTTGTTCTTCTAGGTTGAAGCATTCGTCTACAGTAGCAGTTTTTATATTTAGGTTTCCCTCTGTTCTCTCCTATTTAGATAGATGAATTTGGAACTCTAAATCCAACATGGTTTGTAGTAGCTCTTTGAAACTTGACAAAATAAAGGAGTTCTCAGTTTTGTCTCTATGGTTTGTTTCCTCTTCAAGTAGCCGTAGTCACAGACTGAGGAAAAGCACTTTCATTGAGAGGGGTTGCCAAGCTTCTAAGAAATTACGAGTTTCCGAAACACCAGCAAATATTTTTTCACCCAATCTTGATGATACTTGTTGCTAATGATCAGTACACAAATCCCACTTGACTCACCAAATTTTGCTCTTCTAGGTTGAAGCGTTCGTCTACAGTAGCAGTTTTTATATCTAGGTTACCCTCTGTTCTCTCCTATATAGATATATGAATTTGGAACTCTAAATCGAACATGGTTTGTAGTAGCTCTTTGAAACTTGACAAAATGAATTAGTTGTCAGTTTTGTCTCTATGGTTTGTTTCCTCTTCAACTAGCCCTAGCACAGACTGTAGAAAAGCACTTTAATTGAGAGGGGTGGCCAAGCTTCTAAGAAATTACGAGTTTCCGAAATACCAGCAAATATTTTTTCACCCAATCTTGATGATACTTGGTGGTAATGATCAGTACACAAATCCCACTTTGCTCACCAAATTTTGTTTTTCTAGGTTGAAGCATTCGTCTACAGTAGCAGTTTTTATATTTAAGTTTCCCTCTGTTCTCTCCTATTTAGATAGATGAATTTGGAACTCTAAATCCAACATGGTTTTTAGTAGCTCATTGAAACTTGACAAAATAAAGGAGTTCTCAGTTTTGTCTCTATGGTTTGTTTCCTCTTCAAGTAGCCCTAGGCACAGACTGTGGAAAAGCACTTTCATTGAGAGGGGTTGCCAAGCTTCTAAGAAATAACGGGTTTCCGAAATACCAGCAAATATTTTTTTACCCAATCTTGATGATACTTGGTGTTAATGATCAGTACACAAATCCCACTTGGCTCACCAAATTTTGTTCTTCTAGGTTGAAGCGTTCGTCTACAGTAGCAGTTTTTATATTTAGGTTTCCCTCTGTTCTCTCCTATATAGATAGATGAATTTGGAACTCTAAATCCAACATGGTTTGTAGTAGCTCTTTGAAACTTGACAAAATAAAGGAGTTCTCAGTTTTGTCTCTATGGTTTGTTTCCTCTTCAAGTAGCCGTAGTCACAGACTGAGGAAAAGCACTTTCATTGAGAGGGGTTGCCAAGCTTCTAAGAAATTACGAGTTTCCGAAACACCAGCAAAAATTTTTTCACCCAATCTTGATGATACTTGTTGCTAATGATCAGTACACAAATCCCACTTGACTCACCAAATTTTGCTCTTCTAGGTTGAAGCGTTCGTCTACAGTAGCAGTTTTTATATCTAGGTTACCCTCTGTTCTCTCCTATATAGATATATGAATTTGGAACTCTAAATCGAACATGGTTTGTAGTAGCTCTTTGAAACTTGACAAAATGAATTAGTTGTCAGTTTTGTCTCTATGGTTTGTTTCCTCTTCAACTAGCCCTAGCACAGACTGTAGAAAAGCACTTTAATTGAGAGGGGTGGCCAAGCTTCTAAGAAATTACGAGTTTCCGAAATACCAGCAAATATTTTTTCACCCAATCTTGATGATACTTGGTGGTAATGATCAGTACACAAATCCCACTTTGCTCACCAAATTTTGTTTTTCTAGGTTGAAGCATTCGTCTACAGTAGCAGTTTTTATATTTAAGTTTCCCTCTGTTCTCTCCTATTTAGATAGATGAATTTGGAACTCTAAATCCAACATGGTTTTTAGTAGCTCATTGAAACTTGACAAAATAAAGGAGTTCTCAGTTTTGTCTCTATGGTTTGTTTCCTCTTCAAGTAGCCCTAGGCACAGACTGTGGAAAAGCACTTTCATTGAGAGGGGTTGCCAAGCTTCTAAGAAATAACGGGTTTCCGAAATACCAGCAAATATTTTTTTACCCAATCTTGATGATACTTGGTCTTAATGATCAGTACACAAATCCCACTTGGCTCACCAAATTTTGTTCTTCTAGGTTGAAGCGTTCGTCTACAGTAGCAGTTTTTATATTTAGGTTTCCCTCTGTTCTCTCCTATATAGATAGATGAATTTGGAACTCTAAATCCAACATGGTTTGTAGTAGCTCTTTGAAACTTGACAAAATAAAGGAGTTCTCAGTTTTGTCTCTATGGTTTGTTTCCTCTTCAAGTAGCCGTAGTCACAGACTGAGGAAAAGCACTTTCATTGAGAGGGGTTGCCAAGCTTCTAAGAAATTACGAGTTTCCGAAACACCAGCAAAAATTTTTTCACCCAATCTTGATGATACTTGTTGCTAATGATCAGTACACAAATCCCACTTGACTCACCAAATTTTGCTCTTCTAGGTTGAAGCGTTCGTCTACAGTAGCAGTTTTTATATCTAGGTTACCCTTTGTTCTCTCCTACATAGATATATGAATTTGGAACTCTAAATCCAACATGGTTTGTAGTAGCTCTTTGAAACTTGACAAAATAAAGGAGTTGTCAGTTTTGTCTCTATGGTTTGTTTCCTCTTCAAGTAGCCCTAGCACAGACTGTAGAAAAGCACTTTAATTGAGAGGGGTTGCCAAGCTTCTAAGAAATTACGAGTTTCCGAAATACCAGCAAATATTTTTTCACCCAATCTTGATGATACTTGGTGGTAATGATCAGTACACAAATCCCACTTTGCTCACCAAATTTTGTTCTTCTAGGTTGAAGCATTCGTCTACAGTAGCAGTTTTTATATTTAGGTTTCCCTCTGTTCTCTCCTATTTAGATAGATGAATTTGGAACTCTAAATCCAACATGGTTTTTAGTAGCTCATTGAAACTTGACAAAATAAAGGAGTTCTCAGTTTTTTCTCTATGGTTTGTTTCCTCTTCAAGTAGCCCTAGGCACAGACTGTAGAAAGGCACTTTCATTGAGAGGGGTTGCCAAGCTTCTAAGAAATAACGAGTTTCCGAAATACCAGCAAATATTTTTTCAGCCAATCTTGATGATACTTGTTGTTGATGATCAGTACACAAATCCCACTTGGCTCACCAAATTCTGTTCTTCTAGGTTGAAGCGTTCATCTACAGTTGCAGTTTTTATATTTAGGTTTCCCTCTGTTCTCTCATATATAGATAGATGAATTTGGAACTCTAAATCCAACATGGTTTTTAGTAGCTCTTTGAAACTTGACAAAATAAAGGAGTTCTCAGTTTTGTCTCTATGGTTTGTTTCCTCTTCAAGTAGCCCTAGGCACAGACTGTGGAAAAGCACTTTCATTGAGAGGGGTATCCAAGCTTCTAAGAAATTACAAGTTTCCGAAATACCAGCAAATATTTTTTACCCAATCTTGATGATACTTGGTGGTAATGATCAGTACACAAATCCCACTTGGCTCACCAAATTTTGTTCTTCTACGTTGAAGCGTTCGTCTACAGTAGCAGTTTTTTATATTTAGGTTTCTCTCTGTTCTCTCCTATATAGATAGATGAATTTGGAACTCTAAATCTAACATGGTTTGTAGTAGCTCTTCCAAACTTGACAAAATAAAGGAGTTCTCAGTTTTGTTTCTATGGTTTGTTTCCTCTTCAATAAGCCCTAGGCACAGACTATGGAAAAGCACTTTCATTGAGAGGGGTTGCCAAGCTTTTAAGAAATAACGAGTTTCCGAAATACCAGCAAATATTTTTTCACCCAATCTTGATGATACTTGTTGCTAATGATCAGTACACAAATCCCACTTGGCTCACCAAATTTTGTTCTTCTATTTTGAAGCGTTCGTCTACAGTAGCAGTTTTTATATTTAGGTTTCTCTCTGTTCTCTCCTATATAGATAGATGAATTTGGAACTCTAATTCCAACATGGATTGTAGTAGCTCTTTGAAACTTGAAAAAATAAAGGAGTTCTCAGTTTGGTCTCTATGGTTTGTTTCGTCTTCAAGTAGCCCAAGGCACAGACTGTGGAAGCACTTTCATTGAGATGGGTTGCCAAGCTTCTAAGAAATAACAAGTTTCCAAAATACCAGCAAATATTTTTTCACCCAGTCTTGATGATACTTTGTGGTAATGATCAGTACACCAATCCCACTTGGCTCACCAAATTTTGTTCTTCTAGGTTGAAGCGTTCGTCTACAGTAGCAGTTTTTATATTTAGGTTTCCCTCTGTTCTCTCCTATATAGATAGATGAATTTGGAACTCTAAATCCAACATGGTTTGTAGTAGCTCTTTGAAACTTCACAAAATAAAGGAGTTCTGAGTTTTGTCTCTGGGGTTTGTTTCCTCTTCAAGTAGCCCTAGGCACAGAGTGTGGAAAACCACTTTCATTGAGAGGGGTTGCCAAGCTTCTAAGAAATAACGAGTTTCCGAAATACCAGCAAATATTTTTTCACCCAATCTTGATGATACTTGTTGCTAATGATCAGTACACAAATCCCACTTGGCTCACCAAATTTTGTTCTTCTAGGTTGAAGCGTTCGTCTACAGTAGCAGTTTTTATATTTAGGTTTCTCTCTGTTCTCTCCTATATAGATAGATGAATTTGGAACTCTAAATCCAACATGGTTTGTAGTAGCTCTTCGAAACTTTACAAAATAAAGGAGTTCTCAGTTTTGTTTCTATGGTTTGTTTCCTCTTCAATAAGCCCTAGGCACAGACTGTGGAAAAGCACTTTCATTGAGAGGGGTTGCCAAGCTTTTAAGAAATAACGAGTTTCCGAAAAACCAGCAAATATTTTTTCACCCAATCCTGATGATACTTGTTGCTAATGATCAGTACACAAATCCCACTTGGCTCACCAAATTTTGTTCTTCTAGGTTGAAGCGTTCGTCTACAGTAGCAGTTTTATATTTAGGTTTCTCTCTGTTCTCTCCTATATAGATAGATGAATTTGGAACTCTAATTCCAACATGGATTGTAGTAGCTCTTTGAAACTTGACAAAATAAAGGAGTTCTCAGTTTGGTCTCTATGGTTTGTTTCGTCTTCAAGTATCCCAAGGCACAGACTGTGGAAGCACTTTCATTGAGATGGGTTGCCAAGCTTCTAAGAAATAACGAGTTTCCAAAATACCAGCAAATATTTTTTCACCCAGTCTTGATGATACTTTGTGGTAATGATCAGTACACCAATCCCACTTGGCTCACCAAATTTTGTTCTTCTAGGTTGAAGCCTTCGTCTACAGTAGCAGTTTTTATATTTAGATTTCCCTCTGTTCTCTCCTGTATAGATAGATGAATTTGGAACTCTAAACCCAACATGGTTTGTACTAACTCTTTGAAACTTGAAAAATAAAAGCGATCTCAGTTTTGTCTCTATGGATTGTTTCCTCTTCTCTTAGCCCTAGGCACAGACTGTGGAAAATCACTTTCATTGAGAGGGTTTGCCAAGCTTCTAAGAAATAACGAGTTTCCGAAATACCAGCAAATGTTTTTTCACACAATCTTGATGATACTTGTTGCTAATGATCAGTACACAAATCCCACTTGGCTCACCAAATTTTGTTCTTCTAGGTTGAAGCGTTCGTCTACAGTAGCAGTTTTTATATTTAGGTTTCACTCTGTTCTCTCATATATAGATAGATGAATTTGGAACTCTAAATCCAACATGGTTTGTAGTAGCTCTTTGAAACTTGACAAAATAAAGGAGTTCTCAGTTTTGTCTCTATGGTTTGTTTCCTCTTCAAGTAGCCCTAGTCACAGACTGTGGAAAAGCACTTTCATTGAGAGGGTTGCCAAGCTTCTAAAAAATTACGAGTTTCCGAAATACCAGCAAATATTGTTTTACCCAATCTTGATGATACTTGGTGGTAATGATCAGTACACAAATCCCACTTTGCTCACCAAATTTTGTTCTTCTAGGTTGAAGCATTCGTCTACAGTAGCAGTTTTTATATTTAGGTTTCCCTCTGTTCTCTCCTATTTAGATAGATGAATTTGGAACTCTGAATCCAACATGGATTGTAGTAGCTCTTTGAAACTTGACAAAATAAAGGAGTTCTCAGTTTTGTCTCTATGGTTTGTTTCCTCTTCAAGTAGCCCTAGGCACAGACTGTGGAAGCACTTTCATTGAGATGGGTTGCCAAGCTTCTAAGAAATAACGTGTTTTCAAAATACCAGCAAATATTTTTTCACCCAATCTTGATGATACTTGGTGGTAATGATCAGTACACAAATCCCACTTGGCTCACCAAATTTTGTTCTTCTAGGTTGAAGCGTTCGTCTACAGTAGCAGTTTTTATATTTAGGTGTCTCTCTGTTCTCTCCTATATAGATAGATGAATTTGGAACTCTAAATCCAACATGGATTGTAGTAGCTCTTTGAAACTTGACAAAATAAAGGAGTTCTCAGTTTTATCTCTATGGTTTGTTTCCTCTTCAAGTAGCCCTAGGCACAGACTGTGGAAAAGCACTTTCATTGAGAGGGGTTGCCAAGCTTCTAAGAAATAACGAGTTTCCGAAATACCAGCAAATATTTTTTCACCCAATCTTGATGATACTTGGTGGTAATCATCAGTACACAGATCCCACTTGGCTCACCAAATTTTGTTCTTCTAGGTTGAAGCGTTCATCTACAGTAGTCGTTTTTATATTTAGGTTTCACTCTGTTCTCTCATATATAGATAGATGAATTTGGAACTCTAAATCCAACATGGTTTGTAGTAGCTCTTTGAAACTTGACAAAATAAAGGAGTTCTGAGTTTTGTCTCTGTGGTTTGTTTCCTCTTCAAGTAGCCCTAGGCAAAGACTGTGGAAAACCATTTTCATTGAGAGGGGTTGCCACGCTTCTAAGAAATAACGAGTTTCCGAAATACCAGCATATATTTTTTCACCCAAACTTGATGATACTTGTTGCTAATGATCAGTACACAAATCCCACTTGGCTCACCAAATTTTGTTCTTCTAGGTTGAAGCGTTCGTCTACAGTAGCAGTTTTTATATTTAGGATTCTCTCTGTTCTCTCCTATATAGATAGATTAATTTGGAACTCTAAATCCAACATGGATTGTAGTAGCTCTTTGAAACTTGACAAAATAAAGGAGTTCTCAGTTTTGTCTGTATGGTTTGTTTCCTCTTCAAGTAGCCCTAGTCACAGACTGTGGAAAGGCACTTTCATTGAGAGGGTTGCCAAGCTTTTAAGAAATTACTATTTTCTGAAATACCAGCAATATTTTTTCACCCAATCTTGATGATACTTGTTGCTAATGATCAGTACACAAATCCCACTTGGCTCACCAAATTTTGTTCTTCTAGGTTGAAGCGTAAGTCTACAGTAGCAGTTTTTATATCTAGGTTTCCCTCTGTTCTCTCCTATATAGATAGATGAATTTGGAACTCTAAATCCAACATGGTTTGTAGTAGCTCTTTGAAACTTGACAACATAAAGGAGTTCTCAGTTTTGTCTCTATGGTTTGTTTCCTCTTCAAGTAGCCGAAGCACAGACTGTGGAAAAGCACTTTCATTGAGAGGGGTTGCCAAGCTTCTAAGAAATTACGAGTTTCCGAAATACCAGCAAATATTTTTTTCACCCAATCTTGATGATACTTGGTGGTAATGATCAGTACAGAAATCGCACTTTGCTCACAAAATTTTGTTCTTCTAGGTTGAAGCATTCGTCTACAGTAGCAGTTTTTATATTTAGGTTTCCCTCTGTTCTCTCCTATTTAGATAGATGAATTTGGAATGCTAAATCCAACATGGTTTTTAGTAGCTCTTTGAAACTTGACAAAATAAAGGAGTTCTCAGTTTTGTCTCTATGGTTTGTCTCCTCTTCAAGTAGCCCTAGGCACAGACTGTGGAAAAGCAATTTCATTGAGAGTGGTTGCCAAGCTTCTAAGAAATAATGAGTTTCCGAAATACCAGCAAATATGTTTTCAGCCAATCTTGATGATACTTGTTGCTGATGATCAGTACACAAATCCCACTTGGCTCACCAAATTCTGTTCTTCCAGGTTGAAGCGTTCGTCTACAGTAGCAGTTTTTATATTTAGGTTTCTCTCTGTTCTCTCCTATATAGATAGATGAATTTGGAACTCTAAATCCAACATGGATTGTAGTAGCTCTTTGAAACTTGACAAAATAAAGGAGTTCTCAGTTTTGTCTCTATGGTTTGTTTATTCTTCAAGTAGCCCTAGGCACAGTCTGTGGAAGCACTTTCATTGAGATGGGTTGCCAAGCTTGTAAGAAATAAGGAGTTTCCGAAATACCAGCAAATATTTTTTCACCCAATCTTGATGATACTTGGTGGTATTGATCAGTACACAAATCCCACTTGGCTCACCAAATTTTGTTCTTCTAGGTTGAAGCGTTCGTCTACAGTAGCAGTTTTTATATTTAGGTTTCTCTCTGTTCTCTCATATATAGATAGATGAATTTGGAACTCTAAATCCAACATGGATTGTAGTAGCTCTTTGAAACTTGACAAAATAAAGGAGTTCTCAGTTTTGTCTCTATGTTTTTTTCCTCTTCAAGTAGCTCTAGGCACAGACTGTGGAAAAGCACTTTCATTGAGAGGGGTTGCCAAGCTTCTAAGAAATAACGAGTTTCCGAAATACCAGCAAATATTTTTTCACCCAATCTTGGTGATACTTGTTGCTAATGATCAGTACACAAATCCCACTTGGCTCACCAAATTTTGTTCTTCTTGTTTGAAGCATTCGTCTACAGTAGCAGTTTTTATATTTAGGTTTCTCTCTGTTCTCTCCTATATAGTTAGATGAATGTGGAACTCTAAATCCAACATGGATTGTAGTAGCTCTTTGAAACTTGACAAAATAAAGGAGTTCTCAGTTTTGTCTCTATGGTTTTTTCCTCTTCAAGTAGCACTAGGCACAGACTGTGGAAAAGCACTTTCATTGAGAAGGGTTGCCAAGCTTCTAAGAAATAAAGAGTTTCTGAAATACCAGCAAATATTTTTTCACCCAATCTTGATGATACTTGTTGCTAATGATCAGTACACAAATCCCACTTGGCTAACCAAATTTTGTTCTTCTAGGTTGAAGCGTTCGTTTACAGTAGCAGTTTTTATATTTAGGTTTCTCTCTGTTCTCTAATATATAGTTAGATGAATGTGGAACTCTAAATCCAACATGGATTGTAGTAGCTCTTTGAAACTTGACAAAATAAAGGAGTTCTCAGTTTTGTCTCTATGGTTTCTTTCGTCTTCAAGTAGCCCTAGGCACAGACTGTGGAAGCACTTTCATTGAGATGGGTTGCCAAGCTTCTAAGAAATAACGAGTTTCCAAAATACCAGCAAATATTTTTTCACCCAGTCTTGATGATACTTTGTGGTAATGATCAGTACACAAATCCCACTTGGCTCACCAAATTTTGTTCTTCCAGGTTGAAGCGTTCGGTACAGTAGCCGTTTTTATATTTAGGTTTCTCCCTGTTCTCTCCTATATAGATAGATGAATTTGGAACTCTAAATCCAACATGGTTTGTAGTAGCTCTTTAAAACTTGACAAAATAAAGGAGTTCTGAGTTTTGTCTCTGTGGTTTGTTTCCTCTTCAAGTAGCCCTAGGCAAAGACTGTGGAAAACCATTTACATTCAGAGGGGTTGCCACGCTTCTAAGAAATAACAAGTTTCCGAAATACCAGCATATATTTTTTCACCCAATCTTGATGATACTTGTTGCTAATGATCAGTACACAAATCCCACTTGGCTCACCAAATTTTGTTCTTCTAGGTTGAAGCGTTCGTCTACAGTAGCAGTTTTTATATCTAGGTTTCCCTCTGTTCTCTCCTATATAGATAGATGAATTTGGAACTCTAAATCCAACATGGTTTGTAGTAGCTCTTTGAAACTTGACAAAATAAAGGAGTTCTCAGTTTTGTCACTATGGTTTGTTTCCTCTTCAATTAGCCCTAGGCACAGACTGTGGAAAATCACTTTCATTGAGAGGGTTTGCCAAGCTTCTAAGAAATTACGAGTTTCCGAAATACCAGCAAATATTTTTTTCACCCAATCTTGATGATACTTGGTGGTAATGATCAGTACAGAAATCCCACTTTGCTCACAAAATTTTGTTCTTCTAGGTTGAAGCATTCGTCTACAGTAGCAGTTTTTATATTTAGTTTTCCCTCTGTTCACTCCTATTTAGATAGATGAATTTGGAAATCTAAATCCAACATGGTTTTTAGTAGCTCTTTGAAACTTGACAAAATAAAGGAGTTCTCAGTTTTGTCTCTATGGTTTGTTTCCTCTTGAAGTAGCCCTAGGCACAGACTGTGGAAAAGCAATTTCATTGAGAGTGGTTGCCAAGCTTCTAAGAAATAATGATTTTCTGAAATACCAGCAAATATGTTCTCAGCCAATCTTGATGGTACTTGTTGCTGATGATCAGTACACAAATCCCACATGGCTCACCAAATTCTGTTCTTCTAGGTTGAAGCGTTCGTACACAGTTGCAGTTTTTATATTTAGGTTTCCCTCTGTTTTCTCCTATATAGATAGATGAATTTGGAACTCTAAATCCAACATGTTTTGTAGTAGCTCATTGAAACGTGACAAAATAAAGGAGTTCTCAGTTTTGTCTCTATGGTTTGTTTCCTCTTCAAGTAGCCCTAGGCACAGACTGTGGAAAAGCACTTTCATTGAGAGGCTTTGCCAAGCTTCTAAGAAATTACGAGTTTCCGAAATACCAGCAAATATTTTTTCACCCAATCTTGATGATACTTTGCGGTAATGATCAGTCCACAAATCCCACATGGCTCAACAAATTTTGTTCTTCTAGGTTGAAGCGTTCGTCTACAGTATCAGTTTTTATATTTAGGTTTCCCTCTGTTCTCTCCTATATAGATAGATGAATTTGGAACTCTAAATCCAACATGGATTGTACTAGCTCTTTGAAACTTGACAAAATAAAGGAGTTCACAGTTTTGTCTGTACGGTTTGTTTCCTCTTCTTGTAGCCCTAGGCAAGACTGTGGAAAAGCACTTTCATTGAGAGGGGTTGCCAAGCTTCTAAGAAATAACGAGTTTCCGAAATACCAGCAAATATTTTTTCACCCAATCTTGATGATACTTGGTGGTAATCATCAGTACACAGATCCCACTTGGCTCACCAAATTTTGTTCTTCTAGGTTGAAGCGTTCATCTACAGTAGTCGTTTTTATATTTAGGTTTCACTCTGTTCTCTCATATATAGATAGATGAATTTGGAACTCTAAATCCAACATGGTTTGTAGTAGCTCTTTGAAACTTGACAAAATAAAGGAGTTCTGAGTTTTGTCTCTGTGGTTTGTTTCCTCTTCAAGTAGCCCTAGGCAAAGACTGTGGAAAACCATTTTCATTGAGAGGGGTTGCCACGCTTCTAAGAAATAACGAGTTTCCGAAATACCAGCATATATTTTTTCACCCAAACTTGATGATACTTGTTGCTAATGATCAGTACACAAATCCCACTTGGCTCACCAAATTTTGTTCTTCTAGGTTGAAGCGTTCGTCTACAGTAGCAGTTTTTATATTTAGGATTCTCTCTGTTCTCTCCTATATAGATAGATTAATTTGGAACTCTAAATCCAACATGGATTGTAGTAGCTCTTTGAAACTTGACAAAATAAAGGAGTTCTCAGTTTTGTCTGTATGGTTTGTTTCCTCTTCAAGTAGCCCTAGTCACAGACTGTGGAAAGGCACTTTCATTGAGAGGGTTGCCAAGCTTTTAAGAAATTACTATTTTCTGAAATACCAGCAATATTTTTTCACCCAATCTTGATGATACTTGTTGCTAATGATCAGTACACAAATCCCACTTGGCTCACCAAATTTTGTTCTTCTAGGTTGAAGCGTAAGTCTACAGTAGCAGTTTTTATATCTAGGTTTCCCTCTGTTCTCTCCTATATAGATAGATGAATTTGGAACTCTAAATCCAACATGGTTTGTAGTAGCTCTTTGAAACTTGACAACATAAAGGAGTTCTCAGTTTTGTCTCTATGGTTTGTTTCCTCTTCAAGTAGCCGAAGCACAGACTGTGGAAAAGCACTTTCATTGAGAGGGGTTGCCAAGCTTCTAAGAAATTACGAGTTTCCGAAATACCAGCAAATATTTTTTTCACCCAATCTTGATGATACTTGGTGGTAATGATCAGTACAGAAATCGCACTTTGCTCACAAAATTTTGTTCTTCTAGGTTGAAGCATTCGTCTACAGTAGCAGTTTTTATATTTAGGTTTCCCTCTGTTCTCTCCTATTTAGATAGATGAATTTGGAATGCTAAATCCAACATGGTTTTTAGTAGCTCTTTGAAACTTGACAAAATAAAGGAGTTCTCAGTTTTGTCTCTATGGTTTGTCTCCTCTTCAAGTAGCCCTAGGCACAGACTGTGGAAAAGCAATTTCATTGAGAGTGGTTGCCAAGCTTCTAAGAAATAATGAGTTTCCGAAATACCAGCAAATATGTTTTCAGCCAATCTTGATGATACTTGTTGCTGATGATCAGTACACAAATCCCACTTGGCTCACCAAATTCTGTTCTTCCAGGTTGAAGCGTTCGTCTACAGTAGCAGTTTTTATATTTAGGTTTCTCTCTGTTCTCTCCTATATAGATAGATGAATTTGGAACTCTAAATCCAACATGGATTGTAGTAGCTCTTTGAAACTTGACAAAATAAAGGAGTTCTCAGTTTTGTCTCTATGGTTTGTTTATTCTTCAAGTAGCCCTAGGCACAGTCTGTGGAAGCACTTTCATTGAGATGGGTTGCCAAGCTTGTAAGAAATAAGGAGTTTCCGAAATACCAGCAAATATTTTTTCACCCAATCTTGATGATACTTGGTGGTATTGATCAGTACACAAATCCCACTTGGCTCACCAAATTTTGTTCTTCTAGGTTGAAGCGTTCGTCTACAGTAGCAGTTTTTATATTTAGGTTTCTCTCTGTTCTCTCATATATAGATAGATGAATTTGGAACTCTAAATCCAACATGGATTGTAGTAGCTCTTTGAAACTTGACAAAATAAAGGAGTTCTCAGTTTTGTCTCTATGTTTTTTTCCTCTTCAAGTAGCTCTAGGCACAGACTGTGGAAAAGCACTTTCATTGAGAGGGGTTGCCAAGCTTCTAAGAAATAACGAGTTTCCGAAATACCAGCAAATATTTTTTCACCCAATCTTGGTGATACTTGTTGCTAATGATCAGTACACAAATCCCACTTGGCTCACCAAATTTTGTTCTTCTTGTTTGAAGCATTCGTCTACAGTAGCAGTTTTTATATTTAGGTTTCTCTCTGTTCTCTCCTATATAGTTAGATGAATGTGGAACTCTAAATCCAACATGGATTGTAGTAGCTCTTTGAAACTTGACAAAATAAAGGAGTTCTCAGTTTTGTCTCTATGGTTTTTTCCTCTTCAAGTAGCACTAGGCACAGACTGTGGAAAAGCACTTTCATTGAGAAGGGTTGCCAAGCTTCTAAGAAATAAAGAGTTTCTGAAATACCAGCAAATATTTTTTCACCCAATCTTGATGATACTTGTTGCTAATGATCAGTACACAAATCCCACTTGGCTAACCAAATTTTGTTCTTCTAGGTTGAAGCGTTCGTTTACAGTAGCAGTTTTTATATTTAGGTTTCTCTCTGTTCTCTAATATATAGTTAGATGAATGTGGAACTCTAAATCCAACATGGATTGTAGTAGCTCTTTGAAACTTGACAAAATAAAGGAGTTCTCAGTTTTGTCTCTATGGTTTCTTTCGTCTTCAAGTAGCCCTAGGCACAGACTGTGGAAGCACTTTCATTGAGATGGGTTGCCAAGCTTCTAAGAAATAACGAGTTTCCAAAATACCAGCAAATATTTTTTCACCCAGTCTTGATGATACTTTGTGGTAATGATCAGTACACAAATCCCACTTGGCTCACCAAATTTTGTTCTTCCAGGTTGAAGCGTTCGGTACAGTAGCCGTTTTTATATTTAGGTTTCTCCCTGTTCTCTCCTATATAGATAGATGAATTTGGAACTCTAAATCCAACATGGTTTGTAGTAGCTCTTTAAAACTTGACAAAATAAAGGAGTTCTGAGTTTTGTCTCTGTGGTTTGTTTCCTCTTCAAGTAGCCCTAGGCAAAGACTGTGGAAAACCATTTACATTCAGAGGGGTTGCCACGCTTCTAAGAAATAACAAGTTTCCGAAATACCAGCATATATTTTTTCACCCAATCTTGATGATACTTGTTGCTAATGATCAGTACACAAATCCCACTTGGCTCACCAAATTTTGTTCTTCTAGGTTGAAGCGTTCGTCTACAGTAGCAGTTTTTATATCTAGGTTTCCCTCTGTTCTCTCCTATATAGATAGATGAATTTGGAACTCTAAATCCAACATGGTTTGTAGTAGCTCTTTGAAACTTGACAAAATAAAGGAGTTCTCAGTTTTGTCACTATGGTTTGTTTCCTCTTCAATTAGCCCTAGGCACAGACTGTGGAAAATCACTTTCATTGAGAGGGTTTGCCAAGCTTCTAAGAAATTACGAGTTTCCGAAATACCAGCAAATATTTTTTTCACCCAATCTTGATGATACTTGGTGGTAATGATCAGTACAGAAATCCCACTTTGCTCACAAAATTTTGTTCTTCTAGGTTGAAGCATTCGTCTACAGTAGCAGTTTTTATATTTAGTTCTCCCTCTGTTCACTCCTATTTAGATAGATGAATTTGGAAATCTAAATCCAACATGGTTTTTAGTAGCTCTTTGAAACTTGACAAAATAAAGGAGTTCTCAGTTTTGTCTCTATGGTTTGTTTCCTCTTGAAGTAGCCCTAGGCACAGACTGTGGAAAAGCAATTTCATTGAGAGTGGTTGCCAAGCTTCTAAGAAATAATGATTTTCTGAAATACCAGCAAATATGTTCTCAGCCAATCTTGATGGTACTTGTTGCTGATGATCAGTACACAAATCCCACATGGCTCACCAAATTCTGTTCTTCTAGGTTGAAGCGTTCGTACACAGTTGCAGTTTTTATATTTAGGTTTCCCTCTGTTTTCTCCTATATAGATAGATGAATTTGGAACTCTAAATCCAACATGTTTTGTAGTAGCTCATTGAAACGTGACAAAATAAAGGAGTTCTCAGTTTTGTCTCTATGGTTTGTTTCCTCTTCAAGTAGCCCTAGGCACAGACTGTGGAAAAGCACTTTCATTGAGAGGCTTTGCCAAGCTTCTAAGAAATTACGAGTTTCCGAAATACCAGCAAATATTTTTTCACCCAATCTTGATGATACTTTGCGGTAATGATCAGTCCACAAATCCCACATGGCTCAACAAATTTTGTTCTTCTAGGTTGAAGCGTTCGTCTACAGTATCAGTTTTTATATTTAGGTTTCCCTCTGTTCTCTCCTATATAGATAGATGAATTTGGAACTCTAAATCCAACATGGATTGTACTAGCTCTTTGAAACTTGACAAAATAAAGGAGTTCACAGTTTTGTCTGTACGGTTTGTTTCCTCTTCTTGTAGCCCTAGGCAAGACTGTGGAAAAGCACTTTCATTGAGAGGGGTTGCCAAGCTTCTAAGAAATAACGAGTTTCCGAAATACCAGCAAATATTTTTTCACCCAATCTTGGTGATACTTGGTGGTAATGATCAGTACACAAATCCCACTTGGCTCACCAAATTTTGTTCTTCTAGGTTGAAGCGTTCGTCTACAGTAGCAGTTTTTATATTTAGGTTTCACTCTGTTCTCTCATATATAGATAGATGAATTTGGAACTCTAAATCCAACATGGTTTGTAGTAGCTCTTTGAAACTTGACAAAATAAAGGAGTTCTCAGTTTTGTCTCTATTGTTTGTTTCCTCTTCAAGTAGCCCTAGTCACAGACTGTGGAAAAGCACTTTCATTGAGAGGGTTGCCAAGCTTCTAAAAAATTACGAGTTTCCGAAATACCAGCAAATATTGTTTCACCCAATCTTGATGATACTTGGTGGTAATGATCAGTACACAAATCCCACTTTGCTCACCAAATTTTGTTCTTCTAGGTTGAAGCATTCGTCTACAGTAGCAGTTTTTATATTTACGTTTCCCTCTGTTCTCTCCTCTTTAGATAGATGAATTTGGAACTCTAAATCCAACATGGATTGTAGTAGCTCTTTGAAACTTGACAAAATAAAGGAGTTCTCAGTTTTGTCTCTATGGTTTGTTTCCTCTTCAAGTAGCCCTAGGCACAGACTGTGGAAGCACTTTCATTGAGATGGGTTGCCAAGCTTCTAAGAAATAACGAGTTTCCGAAATACCAGCAAATATTTTTTCACCCAATCTTGATGATACTTGGTGGTAATCATCAGTACACAGATCCCACTTGGCTCACCAAATTTTGTTCTTCTAGGTTGAAGCGTTCATCTACAGTAGTCGTTTTTATATTTAGGTTTCACTCTGTTCTCTCCTATATAGATAGATGAATTTGGAACTCAAAATCCAACATGGTTTGTAGTAGCTCTTTGAAACTTCACAAAATAAAGGAGTTCTGAGTTTTGTCTCTGGGGTTTGTTTCCTCTTCAAGTAGCCCTAGGCACAGAGTGTGGAAAACCACTTTCATTGAGAGGGGTTGCCAAGCTTCTAAGAAATAACGAGTTTCCGAAATACCAGCAAATATTTTTTCACCCAATCTTGATCATACTTGTTGCTAATGATCAGTACACAAATCCCACTTGGCTCACCAAATTGTGTTCTGCTAGGTTGAAGCGTTCTCCTATAGTAGCAGTTTTTATATTTAGGTTTCCTTCTGTTCTCTCCTATATAGATATATGAATTTGGAACTCTAAATCCAACATGTTTTGTAGTAGCTCATTGAAACGTGACAAAATAAAGGAGTTCTCAGTTTTGTCTCTATGGTTTGTTTCCTCTTCAAGTAGCCCTAGGCACAGACTGTGGAAAAGCACTTTCATTGAGAGGCTTTGCCAAGCTTCTAAGAAATTACGAGTTTCCGAAATACCAGCAAATATTTTTTCACCCAATCTTGATGATACTTTGCGGTAATGATCAGTCCACAAATCCCACATGGCTCAACAAATTTTGTTCTTCTAGGTTGAAGCGTTCGTCTACAGTAGCAGTTTTTATATTTAGGTTTCCCTCTGTTCTCTCCTATATAGATAGATGAATTTGGAACTCTAAATCCAACATGGATTGTACTAGCTCTTTGAAACTTGACAAAATAAAGGAGTTCTCAGTTTTGTCTGTACGGTTTGTTTCCTCTTCTTGTAGCCCTAGGCAAGACTGTGGAAAAGCACTTTCATTGAGAGGGGTTGCCAAGCTTCTAAGAAATAACGAGTTTCCGAAATACCAGCAAATATTTTTTCACCCAATCTTGGTGATACTTGGTGGTAATGATCAGTACACAAATCCCACTTGGCTCACCAAATTTTGTTCTTCTAGGTTGAAGCGTTCGTCTACAGTAGCAGTTTTTATATTTAGGTTTCACTCTGTTCTCTCCTATTTAGATAGATGAATTTGGAACTCTAAATCCAACATGGTTTGTAGTAGCTCTTTGAAACTTGACAAAATAAAGGAGTTCTCAGTTTTGTCTCTATTGTTTGTTTCCTCTTCAAGTAGCCCTAGTCACAGACTGTGGAAAAGCACTTTCATTGAGAGGGTTGCCAAGCTTCTAAAAAATTACGAGTTTCCGAAATACCAGCAAATATTGTTTCACCCAATCTTGATGATACTTGGTGGTAATGATCAGTACACAAATCCCACTTTGCTCACCAAATTTTGTTCTTCTAGGTTGAAGCATTCGTCTACAGTAGCAGTTTTTATATTTAGGTTTCCCTCTGTTCTCTCCTCTTTAGATAGATGAATTTGGAACTCTAAATCCAACATGGATTGTAGTAGCTCTTTGAAACTTGACAAAATAAAGGAGTTCTCAGTTTTGTCTCTATGGTTTGTTTCCTCTTCAAGTAGCCCTAGGCACAGACTGTGGAAGCACTTTCATTGAGATGGGTTGCCAAGCTTCTAAGAAATAACGAGTTTCCGAAATACCAGCAAATATTTTTTCACCCAATCTTGATGATACTTGGTGGTAATCATCAGTACACAGATCCCACTTGGCTCACCAAATTTTGTTCTTCTAGGTTGAAGCGTTCATCTACAGTAGTCGTTTTTATATTTAGGTTTCACTCTGTTCTCTCCTATATAGATAGATGAATTTGGAACTCAAAATCCAACATGGTTTGTAGTAGCTCTTTGAAACTTCACAAAATAAAGGAGTTCTGAGTTTTGTCTCTGGGGTTTGTTTCCTCTTCAAGTAGCCCTAGGCACAGAGTGTGGAAAACCACTTTCATTGAGAGGGGTTGCCAAGCTTCTAAGAAATAACGAGTTTCCGAAATACCAGCAAATATTTTTTCACCCAATCTTGATCATACTTGTTGCTAATGATCAGTACACAAATCCCACTTGGCTCACCAAATTTTGTTCTTCTAGGTTGAAGCGTTCCTCTACAGTAGCAGTTTTTATATTTAGGTTTCTCTCTGTTCTCTCCTATATAGATAGATGAATTTGGAACTCTAAATCCAACATGGTTTGTAGTAGCTCTTCGAAACTTTACAAAATAAAGGAGTTCTCAGTTTTGTTTCTATGGTTTGTTTCCTCTTCAATAAGCCCTAGGCACAGACTGTGGAAAAGCACTTTCATTGAGAGGGGTTGCCAAGCTTTTAAGAAATAACGAGTTTCCGAAAAACCAGCAAATATTTTTTCACCCAATCTTGATGATACTTGTTGCTAATGATCAGTACACAAATCCCACTTGGCTCACCAAATTTTGTTCTTCTAGGTTGAAGCGTTCGTCTACAGTAGCAGTTTTATATTTAGGTTTCTCTCTGTTCTCTCCTATATAGATAGATGAATTTGGAACTCTAATTCCAACATGGATTGTAGTAGCTCTTTGAAACTTGACAAAATAAAGGAGTTCTCAGTTTGGTCTCTATGGTTTGTTTCGTCTTCAAGTATCCCAAGGTACAGACTGTGGAAGCACTTTCATTGAGATGGGTTGCCAAGCTTCTAAGAAATAACGAGTTTCCAAAATACCAGCAAATATTTTTTCACCCAGTCTTGATGATACTTTGTGGTAATGATCAGTACACCAATCCCACTTGGCTCACCAAATTTTGTTCTTCTAGGTTGAAGCCTTCGTCTACAGTAGCAGTTTTTATATTTAGATTTCCCTCTATTCTCTCCTGTATAGATAGATGAATTTGGAACTCTAAACCCAACATGGTTTGTACTAACTCTTTGAAACTTGAAAAATAAAAGCGATCTCAGTTTTGTCTCTATGGATTGTTTCCTCTTCTCTTAGCCCTAGGCACAGACTGTGGAAAATCACTTTCATTGAGAGGGTTTGCCAAGCTTCTAAGAAATAACGAGTTTCCGAAATACCAGCAAATATTTTTTCACACAATCTTGATGATACTTGTGGCTAATGATCAGGACACAAATCCCACTTGGCTCAACAAATTTTGTTCTTCTAGGTTGAAGCGTTCGTCTACAATAGCAGTTTTTATATTTAGGTTTCACTCTGATCTCTTATATATAGATAGATGAATTTGGAACTCTAAATCCAACATGGTTTGTAATAGCTCTTTGATACTTGACAAAATAAAGGAGTTCTCAGTTTTGTCTCTATGGTTTGTTTCCTCTTCAAATAGCCCTAGTCACAGACTGAGGAAAAGCACTTTCATTGAGAGGGGTTGCCAAGCTTCTAAGAAATTACGACTTTCCAAAATACCAGCAAATATTTTTTCACCCAATCTTGATGATACTTGTTGCTAATGATCAGTACACAAATCCCACTTGACTCACCAAATTTTGTTCTTCTAGGTTGAAGCTTTAGTCTACAGTAGCAGTTTTTATATTTAGGTTTCCCTCTGTTCTCTCCTATATAGATAGATGAATTTGGAACTCTAAATCCAACATGGTTTGTAGTAGCTCTTTGAAACTTGACAAAATAAAGGAGTTCTCTGTTTTGCCTCAATGGTTTGTTTCCTCCTCAAGTAGCCCTAGGCACAGACTGTGGAAATGCACTTTCATTGAGAGTGGTCGCCAAGCTTCTAAGAAATTACAAGTTTCCGAAATACCAGCATATATTTTTTCACCCAATCTTGATGATACTTGGTGGTAATGATCAGTACACAAATCCCACTTGGCTCACCAAATTTTGTTCTTCTAGGTTGAAGCGTTCGTCTACAGTAGCAGTTTTTATATTTAGGTTTCTCTCTGTTCTCTCCTATATAGATAGATGAATTTGGAACTCTAAATCCAACATGGTTTGTAGTAGCTCTTCGGAACTTGACAAAATAAAGGAGTTCTCAGTTTTGTTTCTATGGTTTGTTTCCTCTTCAATAAGCCCTAGGCACAGACTGTGGAAAAGCACTTTCATTGAGAGGGGTTGCCAAGCTTTTAAGAAATAACGAGTTTCCGAAATACCAGCAAATATTTTTTCACGCAGTCTTGATGATACTTGTTGCTAATGATCAGTACACAAATCCCACTTGGCTCACCAAATTTTGTTCTTCTAGGTTGAAGCGTTCGTCTACAGTAGCAGTTTTTATATTTGGGTTTCTCTCTGTTCTCTCCTATATAGATAGATGAATTTGGAACTCTAATTCCAACATGGATTGTAGTAGCTCTTTGAAACTTGACAAAATAAAGGAGTTCTCAGTTTGGTCTCTATGGTTTGTTTCGTCTTCAAGTAGCCCAAGGCACAGACTGTGGAAGCACTTTCATTGAGATGGGTTGCCAAGCTTCTAAGAAATAACTAGTTTCCAAAATACCAGCAAATATTTTTTCACCCAGTCTTGATGATACTTTGTGGTAATGATCAGTACACCAATCCCACTTGGCTCACCAAATTTTGTTCTTCTAGGTTGAAGCGTTCGTCTACAGTAGCAGTTTTTATATTTAGATTTCCCTCTGTTTTCTCCTGTATAGACAGATGAATTTGGAACTCTAAATCCAACATGGTTTGTACTAGCTCTTTGAAACTTGAAAAATAAAACCGTTCTCAGTTTTGTCTCTATGGATTGTTTCCTCTTCTCTTAGCCCTAGGCACAGACTGTGGAAAATCACTTTCATTGAGAGGGGTTGCCAAGCTTCTAAGAAATAACGAGTTTCCGAAATACCAGCAAATATTTTTTCACACAATCTTGATGATACTTGTTGCTAATGATCAGTACACAAATCCCACTTGGCTCACCAAATTTTGTTCTTCTAGGTTGAAGCGTTCGTCTACAATAGCAGTCTTTATATTTAGGTTTCACTCTGATCTCTTATATATAGATAGATGAATTTGGAACTCTAAATCCAATATGGTTTGTAATAGCTCTTTGATACTTGACAAAATAAAGGAGTTCTCAGTTTTGTCTCTATGGTTTGTTTCCTCTTCAAATAGCCCTAGTCACAGACTGAGGAAAAGCACTTTCATTGAAAGGGGTTGCCAAGCTTCTAAGAAATTACGAGTTTCCGAAATACCAGCAAATAGTTTTTCACCCAATCTTGATGATACTTGGTGGTAATGATCAGTACAGAAATCCCACTTTGCTCACAAAATTTTGTTCTTCTAGGTTGAAGCATTCGTCTACAGTAGCAGTTTTTATATTTAGGTTTCCCTCTGTTCTCTCCTATTTAGATAGATGAATTTGGAACTCTAAATCCAACATGGTTTTTAGTAGCTCTTTGAAACTTGACAAAATAAAGGAGTTCTCAGTTTTGTCTCTATGGTTTGTTTCCTCTTCAAGTAGCCCTAGGCACAGACTGTGGAAAAGCAATTTCATTGAGAGTGGTTGTCAAGCTTCTAAGAAATAATGAGTTTCCGAAATACCAGCAAATATGTTTTCAGCCAATCTTGATGATACTTGTTGCTGATGATCAGTACACAAATCCCACATGGCTCACCAAATTCTGTTCTTCTAGGTTGAAGCGTTCGTCTACAGTTGCAGTTTTTATATTATGTTTCCCTCTGTTTTCTCCTATATAGATAGATGAATTTGGAACTCTAAATCCAACATGTTTTGTAGTAGCTCATTGAAACGTGACAAAATAAAGGAGTTCTCAGTTTTGTCTCTATGGTTTGTTTCCTCTTCAAGTAGCCCTAGGCACAGACTGTGGAAAAGCACTTTCATTGAGAGGGGTTGCCAAGCTTCTAAGAAATTACGAGTTTCCAAAATACCAGCAAATATTTTTTCACCCAATCTTGATGATACTTTGCGGTAATGATCAGTACACAAATCCCCTTGGCTCAACAAAGTTTGTTCTTCTAGGTTGAAGCGTTCGTCTACAGTAGCAGTTTTTATATTTAGGTTTCCCTCTGTTCTATCCTATATAGATAGATGAATTTGGAACTCTAAATCCAACATGGATTCTACTAGCTCTTTGAAACTTGACAAAATAAAGGAGTTCTCAGTTTTGTCTGTACGGTTTGTTTCCTCTTCTTGTAGCCCTAGGCACAGACTGTGGAAAAGCACTTTCATTGAGAGGGGTTGCCAAGCTTCTAAGAAATAACGAGTTTCCGAAATACCAGCAAATATTTTTTCACCCAATCTTGGTGATACTTGGTGGTAATGATCAGTACACAAATCCCACTTGGCTCACCAAATTTTGTTCTTCTAGGTTGAAGCGTTCGTCTACAGTAGCAGTTTTTATATTTAGGTTTCACTCTGTTCTCTCCTATATAGATAGATGAATTTGGAACTCTAAATCCAACATGGTTTGTAGTAGCTCTTTGAAACTTGACAAAATAAAGGAGTTCTCAGTTTTGTCTCTATGGTTTGTTTCCTCTTCAAGTAGCCCTAGTCACAGACTGTGGAAAAGCACTTTCATTGAGAGGGTTGCCAAGCTTCTAAAAAATTACGAGTTTCCGAAATACCAGCAAATATTGTTTTACCCAATCTTGATGATACTTGGTGGTAATGATCAGTACACAAATCCCACTTTGCTCACCAAATTTTGTTCTTCTAGGTTGAAGCCTTCGTCTACAGTAGCAGTTTTTATATTTAGGTGTCTCTCTGTTCTCTCCTATATAGATAGATGAATTTGGAACTCTAAATCCAACATGGATTGTAGTAGCTCTTTGAAACTTGACAAAATAAAGGAGTTCTCAGTTTTATCTCTATGGTTTGTTTCCTCTTCAAGTAGCCCTAGGCACAGACTGTGGGAAAGCACTTTCATTGAGAGGGGTTGCCAAGCTTCTAAGAAATAACGAGTTTCCGAAATACCAGCAAATATTTTTTCACCCAATCTTGATGATACTTGGTGGTAATCATCAGTACACAGATCCCACTTGGCTCACCAAATTTTGTTCTTCTAGGTTGAAGCGTTCATCTACAGTAGTCGTTTTTATATTTAGGTTTCACTCTGTTCTCTCATATATAGATAGATGAATTTGGAACTCTAAATCCAACATGGTTTGTAGTAGCTCTTTGAAACTTGACAAAATAAAGGAGTTCTCAGTTTTGTCTCTGTGGTTTGTTTCCTCTTCAAGTAGCCCTAGGCAAAGACTGTGGAAAACCATTTTCATTGAGAGGGGTTGCCACGCTTCTAAGAAATAACGAGTTTCCGAAATACCAGCATATATTTTTTCACCCAATCTTGATGATACTTGTTGATAATGATCAGTACACAAATCCCCCTTGGCTCACCAAATTTTGTTCTTCAAGGTTGAAGCGTTCGTCTACAGTAGCAGTTTTTATATTTAGGATTCTCTCTGTTCTCTCCTATATAGATAGATTAATTTGGAACTCTAAATCCAACATGGATTGTAGTAGCTCTTTGAAACTTGACAAAATAAAGGAGTTCTCAGTTTTGTCTGTATGGTTTGTTTCCTCTTCAAGTAGCCCTAGTCACAGACTGTGGAAAAGCACTTTCATTGAGAGGGTTGCCAAGCTTTTAAGAAATTACTATTTTCTGAAATACCAGCAATATTTTTTCACCCAATCTTGATGATACTTGGTGGTAATGATCAGTACAGAAATCGCACTTTGCTCACAAAATTTTGTTCTTCTAGGTTGAAGCATTCGTCTACAGTAGCAGTTTTTATATTTAGGTTTCCCTCTGTTCTCTCCTATTTAGATAGATGAATTTGAAAGGCTAAATCCAACATGGTTTTTAGTAGCTCTTTGAAACTTGACAAAATAAAGGAGTTCTCTTTTTTGTCTCTATGGTTTGTCTCCTCTTCAAGTAGCCCTAGGCACAGACTGTGGAAAAGCAATTTCATTGAGAGTGGTTGCCAAGCTTCTACGAAATAATGAGTTTCCGAAATACCAGCAAATATGTTTTCAGCCAATCTTGATGATACTTGTTGCTGATGATCAGTACACAAATCCCACTTGGCTCACCAAATTCTGTTCTTCCAGGTTGAAGCGTTCGTCTACAGTAGCAGTTTTTATATTTAGGTTTCTCTCTGTTCTCTCCTATATAGATAGATGAATTTGGAACTCTAAATCCAACATGGATTGTAGTAGCTCTTTGAAACTTGACAAAATAAAGGAGTTCTCAGTTTTGTCTCTATGGTTTGTTTATTCTTCAAGTAGCCCTAGGCACAGTCTGTGGAAGCATTTTCATTGAGATGGGTTGCCAAGGTTGTAAGAAATAAGGAGTTTCCGAAATACCAGCAAATATTTTTTCACCCAATCTTGATGATACTTGGTGGTATTGATCAGTACACAAATCCCACTTGGCTCACCAAATTTTGTTCTTCTAGGTTGAAGCGTTCGTCTACAGTAGCAGTTTTTATATTTAGGTTTCTCTCTGTTCTCTCATATATAGATAGATGAATTTGGAACTCTAAATCCAACATGGATTGTAGTAGCTCTTTGAAACTTGACAAAATAAAGGAGTTCTCAGTTTTGTCTCTATGGTTTGTTTCCTCTTCAAGTAGCCCTAGGCACAGACTGTGGAAAAGCACTTTCATTGAGAGGGGTTGCCAAGCTTCTAAGAAATAACGAGTTTCCGAAATACCAGCAAATATTTTTTCACCCAATCTTGATGATACTTGTTGCTAATGATCAGTACACAAATCCCACTTGGCTCACCAAATTTTGTTCTTCTTGGTTGAAGCATTCGTCTACAGTAGCAGTTTTTATATTTAGGTTTCTCTCTGTTCTCTCCTATATAGTTAGATGAATGTGGAACTCTAAATCCAACATGGATTGTAGTAGCTCTTTGAAACTTGACAAAATAAAGGAGTTCTCAGTTTTGTCTCTATGGTTTTTTCCTCTTCAAGTAGCACTAGGCACAGACTGTGGAAAAGCACTTTCATTGAGAAGGGTTGCCAAGCTTCTAAGAAATAACGAGTTTCCGAAATACCAGCAAATATTTTTTCACCCAATCTTGATGATACTTGTTGCTAATGATCAGTACACAAATCCCACTTGGCTAACCAAATTTTGTTCTTCTAGGTTGAAGCGTTCGTCTACAGTAGCCGTTTTTATATTTAGGTTTCTCTCTGTTCTCTAATATATAGTTAGATGAATGTGGAACTCTAAATCCAACATGGATTGTAGTAGCTCTTTGAAACTTGACAAAATAAAGGAGTTCTCAGTTTTGTCTCTATGGTTTCTTTCGTCTTCAAGTAGCCCTAGGCACAGACTGTGGAAGCACTTTCATTGAGATGGGTTGCCAAGCTTCTAAGAAATAACGAGTTTCCAAAATACCAGCAAATATTTTTTCACCCAGTCTTGATGATACTTTGTGGTAATGATCAGTACACAAATCCCACTTGGCTCACCAAATTTTGTTCTTCCAGGTTGAAGCGTTTGGTACAGTAGCCGTTTTTATATTTAGGTTTCTCTCTGTTCTCTCCTATATAGATAGATGAATTTGGAACTCTAAATCCAACATGGTTAGTAGTAGCTCTTTGAAACTTGACAAAATAAAGGAGTTCTGAGTTTTGTCTATGTGGTTTGTTTCCTCTTCAAGTAGCCCTAGGCAAAGACTGTTGAAAACATTTTCATTCAGAGGGGTTGCCACGCTTCTAAGAAATAACAAGTTTCCGAAATACCAGCATATATTTTTTCACCCAATCTTGATGATACTTGTTGCTAATGATCAGTACACAAATCCCTCTTGGCTCACCAAATTTTGTTCTTCTAGGTTGAAGCGTTCGTCTACAGTAGCAGTTTTTATATCTAGGTTTCCCTCTGTTCTCTCCTATATAGATAGATGAATTTGGAACTCTAAATCCAACATGGTTTGTAGTAGCTCTTTGAAACTTGACAAAATAAAGGAGTTCTCAGTTTTGTCTCTATGGTTTGTTTCCTCTTCAATTAGCCCTAGGCACAGACTGTGGAAAATCACTTTCATTGAGAGGGTTTGCCAAGCTTCTAAGAAATTACGAGTTTCCGAAATACCAGCAAATATTTTTTTCACCCAATCTTGATGATACTTGGTGGTAATGATCAGTACAGAAATCCCACTTTGCTCACAAAATTTTGTTCTTCTAGGTTGAAGCATTCGTCTCAGTAGCGGTTTTTATATTTAGGTTTCCCTCTGTTCTCTCCTATTTAGATAGATGAATTTGGAACTCTAAATCCAACATGGTTTTTAGTAGCTCTTTGAAACTTGACAAAATAAAGGAGTTCTCAGTTTTGTCTCTATGGTTTGTTTCCTCTTCAAGTAGCCCTAGGCACAGACTGTGGAAAAGCAATTTCTTTGAGAGTGGTTGCCAAGCTTCTAAGAAATAATGAGTTTCTGAAATACCAGCAAATATGTTCTCAGCCAATCTTGATGATACTTGTTGCTGATGATCAGTACACAAATCCCACATGGCTCACCAAATTCTGTTCTTCTAGGTTGAAGCGTTCGTCTACAGTTGCAGTTTTTATATTTAGGTTTCCCTCTGTTTTCTCCTATATAGATAGATGAATTTGGAACTCTAAATCCAACATGTTTTGTAGTAGCTCATTGAAACGTGACAAAATAAAGGAGTTCTCAGTTTTGTCTCTATGGTTTGTTTCCTCTTCAAGTAGCCCTAGGCACAGACTGTGGAAAAGCACTTTCATTGAGAGGCTTTGCCAAGCTTCTAAGAAATTACGAGTTTCCGAAATACCAGCAAATATTTTTTCACCCAATCTTGATGATACTTTGCGGTAATGATCAGTCCACAAATCCCACTTGGTTCAACAAATTTTGTTCTTCTAGGTTGAAGCGTTCGTCTACAGTAGCAGTTTTTATATTTAGGTTTCCCTCTGTTCTCTCCTATATAGATAGATGAATTTGGAACTCTAAATCCAACATGGATTGTACTAGCTCTTTGAAACTTGACAAAATAAAGGAGTTCTCAGTTTTGTCTGTACGGTTTGTTTCCTCTTCTTGTAGCCCTAGGCACAGACTGTGGAAAAGCACTTTCATTGAGAGGGGTTGCCAAGCTTCTAAGAAATAACGAGTTTCCGAAATACCAGCAAATATTTTTTCACCCAATCTTGGTGATACTTGGTGGTAATGATCAGTACACAAATCCCACTTGGCTCACCAAATTTTGTTCTTCTAGGTTGAAGCGTTCGTCTACAGTAGCCGTTTTTATATTTAGGTTTCACTCTGTTCTCTCATATATAGATAGATGAATTTGGAACTCTAAATCCAACATGGTTTGTAGTAGCTCTTTGAAACTTGACAAAATAAAGGAGTTCTCAGTTTTGTCTCTATGGTTTGTCTCCTCTTCAAGTAGCCCTAGGCACAGACTGTGGAAAAGCAATTTCATTGAGAGTGGTTGCCAAGCTTCTAAGAAATAATGAGTTTCCGAAATACCAGCAAATATGTTTTCAGCCAATCTTGATGATACTTGTTGCTGATGATCAGTACACAAATCCCACTTGGCTCACCAAATTCTGTTCTTCCAGGTTGAAGCGTTCGTCTACAGTAGCAGTTTTTATATTTAGGTTTCTCTCTGTTCTCTCCTATATAGATAGATGAATTTGGAACTCTAAATCCAACATGGATTGTAGTAGCTCTTTGAAACTTGACAAAATAAAGCAGTTCTCAGTTTTGTCTCTATGGTTTGTTTATTCTTCAAGTAGCCCTAGGCACAGTCTGTGGAAGCACTTTCATTGAGATGGGTTGCCAAGCTTGTAAGAAATAAGGAGTTTCCGAAATACCAGCAAATATTTTTTCACCCAATCTTGATGATACTTGGTGGTATTGATCAGTACACAAATCCCACTTGGCTCACCAAATTTTGTTCTTCTAGGTTGAAGCGTTCGTCTACAGTAGCAGTTTTTATATTTAGGTTTCTCTCTGTTCTCTCATATATAGATAGATGAATTTGGAACTCTAAATCCAACATGGATTGTAGTAGCTCTTTGAAACTTGACAAAATAAAGGAGTTCTCAGTTTTGTCTCTATGGTTTTTTCCTCTTCAAGTAGCCCTAGGCACAGACTGTGGAAAAGCACTTTCATTGAGAGGGGTTGCCAAGCTTCTAAGAAATAACGAGTTTCCGAAATACCAGCAAATATTTTTTCACCCAATCTTGATGATACTTGTTGCTAATGATCAGTACACAAATCCCACTTGGCTCACCAAATTTTGTTCTTCTTGGTTGAAGCATTCGTCTACAGTAGCAGTTTTTATATTTAGGTTTCTCTCTGTTCTCTCCTATATAGTTAGATGAATGTGGAACTCTAAATCCAACATGGATTGTAGTAGCTCTTTGAAACTTGACAAAATAAAGGAGTTCTCAGTTTTGTCTCTATGGTTTTTTCCTCTTCAAGTAGCACTAGGCACAGACTGTGGAAAAGCACTTTCATTGAGAAGGGTTGCCAAGCTTCTAAGAAATAACGAGTTTCCGAAATACCAGCAAATATTTTTTCACCCAATCTTGATGATACTTGTTGCTAATGATCAGTACACAAATCCCACTTGGCTAACCAAATTTTGTTCTTCTAGGTTGAAGCGTTCGTCTACAGTAGCCGTTTTTATATTTAGGTTTCTCTCTGTTCTCTAATATATAGTTAGATGAATGTGGAACTCTAAATCCAACATGGATTGTAGTAGCTCTTTGAAACTTGACAAAATAAAGGAGTTCTCAGTTTTGTCTCTATGGTTTCTTTCGTCTTCAAGTAGCCCTAGGCACAGACTGTGGAAGCACTTTCATTGAGATGGGTTGCCAAGCTTCTAAGAAATAACGAGTTTCCAAAATACCAGCAAATATTTTTTCACCCAGTCTTGATGATACTTTGTGGTAATGATCAGTACACAAATCCCACTTGGCTCACCAAATTTTGTTCTTCCAGGTTGAAGCGTTTGGTACAGTAGCCGTTTTTATATTTAGGTTTCTCTCTGTTCTCTCCTATATAGATAGATGAATTTGGAACTCTAAATCCAACATGGTTAGTAGTAGCTCTTTGAAACTTGACAAAATAAAGGAGTTCTGAGTTTTGTCTATGTGGTTTGTTTCCTCTTCAAGTAGCCCTAGGCAAAGACTGTTGAAAACATTTTCATTCAGAGGGGTTGCCACGCTTCTAAGAAATAACAAGTTTCCGAAATACCAGCATATATTTTTTCACCCAATCTTGATGATACTTGTTGCTAATGATCAGTACACAAATCCCTCTTGGCTCACCAAATTTTGTTCTTCTAGGTTGAAGCGTTCGTCTACAGTAGCAGTTTTTATATCTAGGTTTCCCTCTGTTCTCTCCTATATAGATAGATGAATTTGGAACTCTAAATCCAACATGGTTTGTAGTAGCTCTTTGAAACTTGACAAAATAAAGGAGTTCTCAGTTTTGTCTCTATGGTTTGTTTCCTCTTCAATTAGCCCTAGGCACAGACTGTGGAAAATCACTTTCATTGAGAGGGTTTGCCAAGCTTCTAAGAAATTACGAGTTTCCGAAATACCAGCAAATATTTTTTTCACCCAATCTTGATGATACTTGGTGGTAATGATCAGTACAGAAATCCCACTTTGCTCACAAAATTTTGTTCTTCTAGGTTGAAGCATTCGTCTCAGTAGCGGTTTTTATATTTAGGTTTCCCTCTGTTCTCTCCTATTTAGATAGATGAATTTGGAACTCTAAATCCAACATGGTTTTTAGTAGCTCTTTGAAACTTGACAAAATAAAGGAGTTCTCAGTTTTGTCTCTATGGTTTGTTTCCTCTTCAAGTAGCCCTAGGCACAGACTGTGGAAAAGCAATTTCTTTGAGAGTGGTTGCCAAGCTTCTAAGAAATAATGAGTTTCTGAAATACCAGCAAATATGTTCTCAGCCAATCTTGATGATACTTGTTGCTGATGATCAGTACACAAATCCCACATGGCTCACCAAATTCTGTTCTTCTAGGTTGAAGCGTTCGTCTACAGTTGCAGTTTTTATATTTAGGTTTCCCTCTGTTTTCTCCTATATAGATAGATGAATTTGGAACTCTAAATCCAACATGTTTTGTAGTAGCTCATTGAAACGTGACAAAATAAAGGAGTTCTCAGTTTTGTCTCTATGGTTTGTTTCCTCTTCAAGTAGCCCTAGGCACAGACTGTGGAAAAGCACTTTCATTGAGAGGCTTTGCCAAGCTTCTAAGAAATTACGAGTTTCCGAAATACCAGCAAATATTTTTTCACCCAATCTTGATGATACTTTGCGGTAATGATCAGTCCACAAATCCCACTTGGTTCAACAAATTTTGTTCTTCTAGGTTGAAGCGTTCGTCTACAGTAGCAGTTTTTATATTTAGGTTTCCCTCTGTTCTCTCCTATATAGATAGATGAATTTGGAACTCTAAATCCAACATGGATTGTACTAGCTCTTTGAAACTTGACAAAATAAAGGAGTTCTCAGTTTTGTCTGTACGGTTTGTTTCCTCTTCTTGTAGCCCTAGGCACAGACTGTGGAAAAGCACTTTCATTGAGAGGGGTTGCCAAGCTTCTAAGAAATAACGAGTTTCCGAAATACCAGCAAATATTTTTTCACCCAATCTTGGTGATACTTGGTGGTAATGATCAGTACACAAATCCCACTTGGCTCACCAAATTTTGTTCTTCTAGGTTGAAGCGTTCGTCTACAGTAGCCGTTTTTATATTTAGGTTTCACTCTGTTCTCTCATATATAGATAGATGAATTTGGAACTCTAAATCCAACATGGTTTGTAGTAGCTCTTTGAAACTTGACAAAATAAAGGAGTTCTCAGTTTTGTCTCTATGGTTTGTCTCCTCTTCAAGTAGCCCTAGGCACAGACTGTGGAAAAGCAATTTCATTGAGAGTGGTTGCCAAGCTTCTAAGAAATAATGAGTTTCCGAAATACCAGCAAATATGTTTTCAGCCAATCTTGATGATACTTGTTGCTGATGATCAGTACACAAATCCCACTTGGCTCACCAAATTCTGTTCTTCCAGGTTGAAGCGTTCGTCTACAGTAGCAGTTTTTATATTTAGGTTTCTCTCTGTTCTCTCCTATATAGATAGATGAATTTGGAACTCTAAATCCAACATGGATTGTAGTAGCTCTTTGAAACTTGACAAAATAAAGCAGTTCTCAGTTTTGTCTCTATGGTTTGTTTATTCTTCAAGTAGCCCTAGGCACAGTCTGTGGAAGCACTTTCATTGAGATGGGTTGCCAAGCTTGTAAGAAATAAGGAGTTTCCGAAATACCAGCAAATATTTTTTCACCCAATCTTGATGATACTTGGTGGTATTGATCAGTACACAAATCCCACTTGGCTCACCAAATTTTGTTCTTCTAGGTTGAAGCGTTCGTCTACAGTAGCAGTTTTTATATTTAGGTTTCTCTCTGTTCTCTCATATATAGATAGATGAATTTGGAACTCTAAATCCAACATGGATTGTAGTAGCTCTTTGAAACTTGACAAAATAAAGGAGTTCTCAGTTTTGTCTCTATGGTTTTTTCCTCTTCAAGTAGCCCTAGGCACAGACTGTGGAAAAGCACTTTCATTGAGAGGGGTTGCCAAGCTTCTAAGAAATAACGAGTTTCCGAAATACCAGCAAATATTTTTTCACCCAATCTTGGTGATACTTGTTGCTAATGATCAGTACACAAATCCCACTTGGCTCACCAAATTTTGTTCTTCTTGGTTGAAGCATTCGTCTACAGTAGCAGTTTTTATATTTAGGTTTCTCTCTGTTCTCTACTATATAGTTAGATGAATGTGGAACTCTAAATCCAACATGGATTGTAGTAGCTCTTTGAAACTTGACAAAATAAAGGAGTTCTCAGTTTTGTCTCTATGGTTTTTTCCTCTTCAAGTAGCACTAGGCACAGACTGTGGAAAAGCACTTTCATTGAGAAGGGTTGCCAAGCTTCTAAGAAATAACGAGTTTCCGAAATACCAGCAAATATTTTTTCACCCAATCTTGATGATACTTGTTGCTAATGATCAGTACACAAATCCCACTTGGCTAACCAAATTTTGTTCTTCTAGGTTGAAGCGTTCGTCTACAGTAGCAGTTTTTATATTTAGGTTTCTCTCTGTTCTCTAATATATAGTTAGATGAATGTGGAACTCTAAATCCAACATGGATTGTAGTAGCTCTTTGAAACTTGACAAAATAAAGGAGTTCTCAGTTTTGTCTCTATGGTTTCTTTCGTCTTCAAGTAGCTCTAGGCACAGACTGTGGAAGCACTTTCATTGAGATGGGTTTCCAAGCTTCTAAGAAATAACGAGTTTCCAAAATACCAGCAAATATTTTTTCACCCAGTCTTGATGATACTTGGTGGTAATGATCAGTACACAAATCCCACTTGGCTAACCAAATTTTGTTCTTCTAGGTTGAAGCGTTCGTCTACAGTAGCCGTTTTTATATTTAGGTTTCTCTCTTTTCTCTCCTATATAGATAGATGAATTTGGAACTCTAAATCCAACATGGTTTGTAGTAGCTCTTTGAAACTTGACAAAATAAAGGAGTTCTGAGTTTTGTCTCTGTGGTTTGTTTCCTCTTCAAGTAGCCCTAGGCAAAGACTGTGGAAAACCATTTTCATTGAGAGGGGTTGCCACGCTTCTAAGAAATAACCAGTTTCCGAAATACCAGCATATATTTTTTCACCCAATCTTGATGATACTTGTTGCTAATGATCAGTACACAAATCCCACTTGTCTCATCAAATTTTGTTCTTCTAGGTTGAAGCGTTCGTCTACAGTAGCAGTTTTTATATTTAGGATTCTCTCTGTTCTCTCCTATATAGATAGATGAATTTGGAACTCTAAATCCAACATGGTTTGTAGTAGCTCTTTGAAACTTGTGAAAATAAAGGAGTTCTCAGTTTTGTCTGTATGGTTTGTTTCCTCTTCAATTAGCCCTAGTCACAGACTGTGGAAAAGCACTTTCATTGAGAGGGTTGCCAAGCTTTTAAGAAATTACTATTTTCTGAAATACCAGCAATATTTTTTCACGCAATCTTGATGATACTAGTTGCTAATGATCAGTACACAAATCCCACTTGGCTCACCAAATTTTGTTCTTCTAGGTTGAAGCGTTCGTCTACAGTAGCAGTTTTTATATCTAGGTTTCCCTCTGTTCTCTCCTATATAGATAGATGAATTTGGAACTCTAAATCCAACATGTTTTGTAGTAGCTCTTTGAAACTTGACAAAATAAAGGAGTTCTCAGTTTTGTCACTATGGTTTGTTTCCTCTTCAATTAGCCCTAGGCACAGACTGTGGGAAAGCACTTTCATTGAGAGGGGTTGCCAAGCTTCTAAGAAATTACGAGTTTCCGAAATACCAGCAAATATTTTTTTCACCCAATCTTGATGATACTTGGTGGTAATGATCAGTACAGAAATCCCACTTTGCTCACAAAATTTTGTTCTTCTAGGTTGAAGCATTCGTCTACAGTAGCAGTTTTTATATTTAGGTTTCTCTCTGTTCTCTCCTATTTAGATAGATGAATTTGGAACTCTAAATCCAACATGGTTTTTAGTAGCTCTTTGAAACTTGACAAAATAAAGGAGTTCTCAGTTTTGTCTCTATGGTTTGTTTCCTCTTCAAGTAGCCCTAGGCACAGACTGTGGAAAAGCAATTTCATTGAGAGTGGTTGCCAAGCTTGTAAGAAATAATGAGTTTCCGAAATACCAGCAAATATGTTCTCAGCCAATCTTGATGATACTTGTTGCTGATGATCAGTACACAAATCCCACATGGCTCACCAAATTCTGTTCTTCTAGGTTGAAGCGTTCGTCTACAGTTGCAGTTTTTATATTTAGGTTTCCCTCTGTTTTCTCCTATATAGATAGATGAATTTGGAACTCTAAATCCAACATGTTTTGTAGTAGCTCATTGAAACGGGACAAAATAAAGGAGTTCTCAGTTTTGTCTCTATGGTTTGTTTCCTCTTCAAGTAGCCCTAGGCACAGACTGTGGAAAAGCACTTTCATTGAGAGGCTTTGCCAAGCTTCTAAGAAATTACGAGTTTCCGAAATACCAGCAAATATTTTTTCACCCAATCTTGATGATACTTTGCGGTAATGATCAGTCCACAAATCCCACTTGGCTCAACAAATTTTGTTCTACTAGGTTGAAGCGTTCGTCTACAGTAGCAGTTTTTATATTTAGGTTTCCCTCTGTTCTCTCCTATATAGATAGATGAATTTGGAACTCTAAATCCAACATGGATTGTACTAGCTCTTTGAAACTTGACAAAATAAAGGAGTTCTCAGTTTTGTCTGTACGGTTTGTTTCCTCTTCTTGTAGCCCTAGGCACAGACTGTGGAAAAGCACTTTCATTGAGAGGGGTTGCCAAGCTTCTAAGAAATAACGAGTTTCCGAAATACCAGCAAATATTTTTTCACCCAATCTTGGTGATACTTGGTGGTAATGATCAGTACACAAATCCCACTTGGCTCACCAAATTTTGTTCTTCTAGGTTGAAGCGTTCGTCTACAGTAGCAGTTTTTATATTTAGGTTTCACTCTGTTCTTTCATATATAGATAGATGAATTTGGAACTCTAAATCCAACATGGTTTGTAGTAGCTCTTTGAAACTTGACAAAATAAAGGAGTTCTCAGTTTTGTCTCTATGGTTTGTTTCCTCTTCAAGTAGCCCTAGTCACAGACTGTGTAAAAGCACTTTCATTGAGAGGGTTGCCAAGCTTCTAAAAAATTACGAGTTTCCGAAATACCAGCAAATATTGTTTCACCCAATCTTGATGATACTTGGTGGTAATGATCAGTACACAAATCCCACTTTGCTCACCAAATTTTGTTCTTCTAGGTTGAAGCATTCGTCTACAGTAGCAGTTTTTATATTTAGGTTTCCCTCTGTTCTCTCCTATTTAGATAGATGAATTTGGAACTCTAAATCCAACATGGATTGTAGTAGCTCTTTGAAACTTGACAAAATAAAGGAGTTCTCAGTTTTATCTCTATGGTTTGTTTCCTCTTCAAGTAGCCCTAGGCACAGACTGTGGAAGCACTTTCATTGAGATGGGTTGCCAAGCTTCTAAGAAATAACGTGTTTTCAAAATACCAGCAAATATTTTTTCACCCAATCTTGATGATACTTGGTGGTAATGATCAGAACACAAATCACACTTGGCTCACCAAATTTTGTTCTTCTAGGTTGTAGCGTTCGTCTACAGTAGCAGTTTTTATATTTAGGTTTCTCTCTGTTCTCTCCTATATAGATAGATGAATTTGGAACTCTAAATCCAACATGGATTGTAGTAGCTCTTTGAAACTTGACAAAATAAAGGAGTTCTCAGTTTTATCTCTATGGTTTGTTTCCTCTTCAAGTAGCCCTAGGCACAGACTGTGGAAAAGCACTTTCATTGAGAGGGGTTGCCAAGCTTCTAAGAAATAACGAGTTTCCGAAATACCAGCAAATATTTTTTCACCCAATCTTGATGATACTTGGTGGTAATCATCAGTACACAGATCCCACTTGCCTCACCAAATTTTGTTCTTCTAGGTTGAAGCGTTCATCTACTGTAGTCGTTTTTATATTTAGGTTTCACTCTGTTCTCTCATATATAGATAGATGAATTTGGAACTCTAAATCCAACATGGATTGTAGTAGCTCTTTGAAACTTGACAAAATAAAGGAGTTCTCAGTTTTGTCTGTATGGTTTGTTTCCTCTTCAAGTAGCCCTAGTCACAGACTGTGGAAAAGCACTTTGATTGAGAGGGTTGCCAAGCTTTTAAGAAATTAATATTTTCTGAAATACCAGCAATATTTTTTCACCCAATCTTGATGATACTTGTTGCTAATGATCAGTACACAAATCCCACTTGGCTCACCAAATTTTGTTCTTCTACGTTGAAGCGTAAGTCTACAGTAGCAGTTTTTATATCTAGGTTTCCCTCTGTTCTCTCCTATATAGATAGATGAATTTGGAACTCTAAATCCAACATGGTTTGTAGTAGTTCTTTGAAACTTGACAAAATAAAGGAGTTCTCAGTTTTGTCTCTATGGTTTGTTTCCTCTTCAAGTAGCCGAAGCACAGACTGTGGAAAAGCATTTTCATTGAGAGGGGTTGCCAAGCTTCTAAGAAATTACGAGGTTCCGAAATACCAGCAAATATTTTTTTCACCCAATCTTGATGATACTTGGTTGTAATGATCAGTACAGAAATCGCACTTTGCTCACAAAATTTTGTTCTTCTAGGTTGAAGCATTCGTCTACAGTAGCAGTTTTTATATTTAGGTTTCCCTCTGTTCTCTCCTATTTAGATAGATGAATTTGGAAGGCTAAATCCAACATGGTTTTTAGTAGCTCTTTGAAACTTGACAAAATAAAGGAGTTCTCAGTTTTGTCTCTATGGTTTGTCTCCTCTTCATGTAGCCCTAGGCACAGACTGTGGAAAAGCAATTTCATTGAGAGTGGTTGCCAAGCTTCTAAGAAATAATGAGTTTCCGAAATACCAGCAAATATGTTTTCAGCCAATCTTGATGATACTTGTTGCTGATGATCAGTACACGAATCCCACTTGGCTCACCAAATTCTGTTCTTCCAGGATGAAGCGTTCGTCTACAGTAGCAGTTTTTTTATTTAGGTTTCTCTCTGTTCTCTCCTATATAGATAGATGAATTTGGAACTCTAAATCCAACATGGATTGTAGTAGCTCTTTGAAACTTGAAAAAATAAAGGAGTTCTCAGTTTTGTCTCTATGGTTTGTTTATTCTTCAAGTAGCCCTAGGCACAGTCTGTGGAAGCACTTTCATTGAGATGGGTTGCCAAGCTTGTAAGAAATAAGGAGTTTCCGAAATACCAGCAAATATTTTTTCACCCAATCTTGATGATACTTGGTGGTATTGATCAGTACACAAATCCCACTTGGCTCACCAAATTTTGTTCTTCTAGGTTGAAGCGTTCGTCTACAGTAGCAGTTTTTATATTTAGGTTTCTCTCTGTTCTCTCATATATAGATAGATGAATTTGGAACTCTAAATCCAACATGGATTGTAGTAGCTCGTTGAAACTTGACAAAATAAAGGAGTTCTCAGTTTTGTCTCTATGGTTTTTTCCTCTTCAAGTAGCCCTAGGCACAGACTGTGGAAAAGCACTTTCATTGAGAGGGGTTGCCAAGCTTCTAAGAAATAACGAGTTTCCGAAATACCAGCAAATATTTTTTCACCCAATCTTGGTGATACTTGTTGCTAATGATCAGTACACAAATCCCACTTGGCTCACCAAATTTTGTTCTTCTTGGTTGAAGCATTCGTCTACAGAAGCAGTTTTTATATTTAGGTTTCTCTCTGTTCTCTACTATATAGTTAGATGAATGTGGAACTCTAAATCCAACATGGATTGTATTAGCTCTTTTAAACTTGACAAAATAAAGGAGTTCTCAGTTTTGTCTCTATGGTTTTTTCCTCTTCAAGTAGCACTAGGCACAGACTGTGGAAAAGCACTTTCATTGAGAAGGGTTGCCAAGCTTCTAAGAAATAACGAGTTTCCGAAATACCAGCAAATATTTTTTCACCCAATCTTGATGATACTTGTTGCTAATGATCAGTACACAAATCCCACTTGGCTAACCAAATTTTGTTCTTCTAGGTTGAAGCGTTCGTCTACAGTAGCAGTTTTTATATTTAGGTTTCTCTCTGTTCTCTAATATATAGTTAGATTAATGTGGAACTCTAAATCCAACATGGATTGTAGTAGCTCTTTGAAACTTGACAAAATAAAGGAGTTCTCCGTTTTGTCTCTATGGTTTCTTTCGTCTTCAAGTAGCCCTAGGCACAGACTGTGGAAGCACTTTCATTGAGAGGGTTGCCAAGCTTTTAAGAAATTACTATTTTCTGAAATACCAGCAATATTTTTTCACGCAATCTTGATGATACTAGTTGCTAATGATCAGTACACAAATCCCACTTGGCTCACCAAATTTTGTTCTTCTAGGTTGAAGCATTCGTCTACAGTAGCAGTTTTTATATTTATGTTTCTCTCTGTTCTCTCCTATATAGATAGATGAATTTGGAACTCTAAATCCAACATGGTTTCTGGTAGCTCTTTGAAGCTTGACAAAATAAAGGAGTTCTGAGTTTTGTCTCTATGGTTTGTGTCCTCTTCAAGTAGCCCTAGGCACAGACTGTGGAAAAGCACTTTAATTGAGAGTGGTTGCCAAGCTTCTAAGAAATAACGAGTTTCCGAAATACGAGCAAATATTTTTTCACCCAATCTTGGTGATACTTGGTGGTAATGATCAGTACACAGATCCCACTTGGCTCACCAAATTTTGTTCTTCTAGGTTGAAGCGTTCGTCTACAGTAGCAGTTTTTATATTTAGGTTTCTCTCTGTTCTCTCCTATATAGATAGATGAATTCGAAACTTTAATTCCAACATGGATTGTAGTAGCTCTTTGATACTTGACAAAATAAATGAGGTCTCAGTTTTGTCTCTATGGTTTGTTTCCTCTTCAAGTAGCCTTAGGCACAGAATGTGGAAAAGCACTTTCATTGAGAGGGGTTGCCAAGCTTCTAAGAAATAAGGAGTTTCCGAAATACCAGCAAATATTTTTTCACCCAATCTTGATGATACTTGGTGGGAATGATCAGTACACAGATCCCACTTGGCTCACCAAATTATGTTCTTCTAGGTTGAAGCGTTCGTCTACAGTAGCAGTTTTTATATTTAGGTTTCACTCTGTTCTCTCATATATAGATAGATGAATTTGGAACTCTAAATCCAACATGGTTTGTAGTAGCTCCTTGAAACTTGACAAAATAAAGAATTCTGAGTTTTGTCTCTATGGTTTGTTTCCTCTTCAAGTAGCCCTAGGCACAGACTGTGGAAAACCACTTTCATTGAGAGGGGTTGCCAAGCTTCTAAGAAATAACGAGTTTCCGAAATACCAGCAAATATTTTTTCACCCAATCTTGATGATACTGGTTGCAAATGATCAGTACAGAAATCCCACATGGCTCAACAAATTGTGTTCTTCTAGGTTGAAGCGGTGGCCTACAGTAGAAGTTTTAATATTTAGGTTTCCCTCTGTTCTCTCCTATATAGATATATGAATTTGGAACACTAAATCCAACATGGTTTGTAGTAGCTCTTTGAAACTTGACAAAATAAAGGAGTTCTCAGTTTTGTCTCTATGGTTTGTTTCCTTTCAAATAGCTCTAGGCACAGACTGTGGAAAAGCACTTTCATTGAGAGGGGTTGCCAAGCTTCTAAGAAATTACGAGTTTCCGAAATACCAGCAAATATTTTTTCACCCAATTTTGATGATACTTGGTGGTAATGATCAGTACCCAAGTCCCACTTGGCTCACCAAATTTTGTTCTTCTAGGTTGAAGCGTTCGTCTACAGTAGCAGTTTTTATATTTAGGTTTCTCTCTGTTCTCTCCTATATAGATAGATGAATTTGGAATTTTAAATCCAACATGGATTGTAGTAGCTCTTTGAAACTTGACAAAATAAAGGAGTTCTCAGTTTTGTCTCTATGGTTTGTTTCCTATTAAAGTAGCCCTAGGCACAGACTGTGGAAAAGCACTTTCATTGAGAGGTGTTGCCAAGCTTCTAAGAAATAACGAGTTTCCGAAATACCAGCAAATATTTTTTCACCCAATCTTGATGATACTTGTTGCTAATGATCAGTACACAGATCCCACTTGGCTCACGAAATTTTGTTCTTCTAGATTGACGAGTTCATCTACAGTAGCAGTTTTTATATTTAGGTTTCCCTCTGTTCTCTCCTATATAGATAGATGAATTTGGAACTCTAAATCCAACATGGTTTGTAGTAGCTCTTATAAACTTGACAAAATAAAGGAGTTCTCAGTTTTGTCTCTATGGTTTCTTTTCACTTCAAGTAGCCCTAGGCACAGACTGTGCAAGTGCACTTTCATTGAGAGTGGTTGCCAAGCTTCTAAGAAATTACAAGTTACCGAAACACCAGCAAATATTTTTACACCGAATCTTGATGATACTTCGTGGTAATGATCAGTACACAAATCCCACTTGGCTCACCAAATTTTGTTCTTCTAGGTTGAAGCGTTCGTCTACAGTAGCAGTTTTTTTATATTTATGTTTCTCTCTCTTCTCTCCTATATAGATAGATTAATTTTAACTTTAAATCCAACATGGATTGTAGTAGCTCTTTGAAACTTGACAAAATAAAGGAGTTCTCAGTTTTGTCTCTATGGTTTGTTTCCTCTTCAAGTAGCCCTAGACACAGACTGTGGAAAAGCACTTTCATTGAGAGGGGTTGCCAAGCTTCTAAGAATAACGAGTTTCTGAAATACCAGCATATATTTTTTCACCCAATCTTGATGATACTTGGTGGTAATGATAAGTACACAGATCCCACTTGGCTCACCAAATTGTGTTCTTCTAGGTTGAAGCGTTCGTCTACAGTATCAGTTTTTATACTTAGGTTTCACTCTGTTCTCTCATATATAGATAGATGAATTTGGAACTCTAAATCCAACATGGTTTCTGGTAGCTCTTTGAAACTTGACAAAATAAAGGAGTTCTGATTTTTGTCTCTATGGTTTGTTTCCTCTTCAAGTAGCCCTAGGCACAGACTGTGGAAAAGCACTTTCATTGAGAGGGGTTGACAAGCTTCTAAGAATAACGAGTTTCCGAAATACCAGCAAATATTTTTTAACCCAATCTTGATGATACTGGTTGCAAATGATCAGTACAGAAATCCCACTTGGCTCAACAAATTGTGTTCTTCTAGGTTGAAGCGGTGGCCTACAGTAGAAGTTTTAATATTTAGGTTTCCCTCTGTTCTCTCCTATATAGATATATGAATTTGGAACACTAAATCCAACATGGTTTGTAGTAGCTCTTTGAAACTTGACAAAATAAAGGAGATCTCAGTTTTGTCTCTATGGTTTGTTTCCTTTCAAATAGCTCTAGGCACAGACTGTGGAAAAGCACTTTCATTGAGAGGGGTTGCCAAGCTTCTAAGAAATTACGAGTTTCCGAAATACCAGCAAATATTTTTTCACCCAATTTTGATGATACTTCGTGGTAATGATAAGTACACAAGTCCCACTTGGCTCACCAAATTTTGTTCTTCTAGGTTGAAGCGTTCGTCTACAGTAGCAGTTTTTATATTTAGGATTCTCTCTGTTCTCTCCTATATAGATAGATGAATTTGGAATTTTAAATCCAACATGGATTGTAGTAGCTCTTTGAAACTTGACAAAATAAAGGAGTTCTCAGTTTTGTCTCTATGGTTTGTTTCCTATTCAAGTAGCCCTAGGCACAGACTGTGGAAAAGCACTTTCATTGAGAGGTGTTGCCAAGCTTCTAAGAAATAACGAGTTTCCGAAATACCAGCAAATATTTTTTCACCCAATCTTGATGATACTTGTTGCTAATGATCAGTACACAGATCCCACTTGGCTCACCAAATTTTGTTCTTCTAGATTGACGAGTCGTCTACAGTAGCAGTTTTTATATTTAGGTTTCCCTCTGTTCTCTCCTATATAGATAGATGAATTTGGAACTCTAAATCCAACATGGTTTGTAGTAGCTCTTGGAAACTTGACAAAATAAAGGAGTTCTCAGTTTTGTCTCTATGGTTTCTTTTCACTTCAAGTAGCCCTAGGCACAGACTGTGCAAGTGCACTTTCATTGAGAGTGGTTGCCAAGCTTCTAAGAAATTACAAGTTACCGAAACACCAGCAAATATTTTTACACCGAATCTTGATGATACTTGGTGGTAATGATCAGCAAACAAATCCCACTTGGCTCACCAAGTTTTGTTCTTCTAGGTTGAAGCGTTCGTCTACAGTAGCAGTTTTTATATTTAGGTTTCTCTCTGTTCTCTCCTATATAGATTGATGAATTTGGAACTCTAAATCCAACAGGGATTGTAGTAGCTCTTTGAAACTTGACAAAATAAAGGAGATCTCAGTTTTGTCTCTATGGTTTGTTTCCTCTTCAAGTACCCCTAGGCACAGACTGTGGAAAAGCACTTTCATTGAGAGAGGTTGCCAAGCTTATAAGAAATTACGAGTTTCCTAAATACCAGCAAATATTTTTTCACCCAATTTTGATAATACTTGGTGGTAATGATCAGTACACAGTACCCACTTGGCTCACCAAATTTTCTTCTTCTAGGTTGAAGCGTTCGTCTACAGTAGCAGTTTTTATATTTAGGTTTCTCTCTGTTCTCTCCTATATAGATAGATGAATTTGAAACTCTAAATCCAAAATGGTTTGTAGTAGCTCTTTGAAACTTGACAAAATAAAGGAGTTCTGAGATTTGTCTCTATGGTTTGTTTCCTCTTCAAGTTGCCCTACGCACAAACTGTGTAAGCACTTTCATTTAGATGGGTTGCCAAGCTGCTAAGAAATTACGAGTTTCCGAAATACCAGCAAATATTTTTTCACTAAATCTTGATGATACTTCGTGGTAATGATCAGTACACAAATCCCACTTGGCTCACCAAATTTTGTTCTTCTAGGTTGAAGCGTTCGTCTACAGTAGCAGTTTTTTTATATTTATGTTTCTCTCTCTTCTCTCCTATATAGATAGATTAATTTTAACTTTAAATCCAACATGGATTGTAGTAGCTCTTTGAAACTTGCCAAAATAAAGGAGTTCTCAGTTTTGTCTCTATGGTTTGTTTCCTCTTCAAGTAGCCCTAGGCACAGACTGTGGAAAAGCACTTTCATTGAGAGGGGTTGCCAAGCTTCTAAGAATAACGAGTTTCTGAAATACCAGCATATATTTTTTCACCCAATCTTGATGATACTTGGTGGTAATGATAAGTACACAGATCCCACTTGGCTCACCAAATTGTGTTCTTCTAGGTTGAAGCGTTCGTCTACAGTAGCAGTTTTTATACTTTGGTTTCACTCTGTTCTCTCATATATAGATAGATGAATTTGGAACTCTAAATCCAACATGGTTTCTGGTAGACCTTTGAAACTTGACAAAATAAAGGAGTTCTGATTTTTGTCTCTATGGTTTGTTTCCTCTTCAAGTAGCCCTAGGCACAGACTGTGGAAAAGCACTTTCATTGAGAGGGGTTGCCAAGCTTCTAAGAATAACGAGTTTCCGAAATACCAGCAAATATTTTCTAACCCAATCTTGATGATACTGGTTGCAAATGATCAGTACAGAAATCCCACTTGGCTCAACAAATTGTGTTCTTCTAGGTTCAAGCGGTGGCCTACAGTAGAAGTTTTAATATTTAGGTTTCCCTCTGTTCTCTCCTATATTGATATATGAATTTGGAACACTAAATCCAACATGGTTTGTAGTAGCTCTTTGAAACTTGACAAAATAAAGGAGATCTCAGTTTTGTCTCTATGGTTTGTTTCCTTTCAAATAGCTCTAGGCACAGACTGTGGAAAAGCACTTTCATTGAGAGGGGTTGCCAAGCTTCTAAGAAATTACGAGTTTCCAAAATACCAGCAAATATTTTTTCACCCAATTTTGATGATACTTGGTGGTAATGATCAGTACACAAGTCCCACTTGGCTCACCAAATTTTGTTCTTCTAGGTTGAAGCGTTCGTCTACAGTAGCAGTTTTTATATTTAGGATTCTCTCTGTTCTCTCCTATATAGATAGATGAATTTGGAATTTTAAATCCAACATGGATTGTAGTAGCTCTTTGAAACTTGACAAAATAAAGGAGTTCTCAGTTTTGTCTCTATGGTTTGTTTCCTATTCAAGTAGCCCTAGGCACAGACTGTGGAAAAGCACTTTCATTGAGAGGTGTTGCCAAGCTTCTAAGAAATAAAGAGTTTCCGAAATACCAGCAAATATTTTTTCACCCAATCTTGATGATACTTGTTGCTAATGATCAGTACACAGATCCCACTTGGCTCACCAAATTTTGTTCTTCTAGATTGACGAGTTCGTCTACAGTAGCAGTTTTTATATTTAGGTTTCCCTCTGTTCTCTCCTATATAGATAGATGAATTTGGAACTCTAAATCCAACATGGTTTGTAGTAGCTCTTGGAAACTTGACAAAATAAAGGAGTTCTCAGTTTTGTCTCTATGGTTTCTTTTCACTTCAAGTAGCCCTAGGCACAGACTGTGCAAGTGCACTTTCATTGAGAGTGGTTGCCAAGCTTCTAAGAAATTACAAGTTACCGAAACACCAGCAAATATTTTTACACCGAATCTTGATGATACTTGGTGGTAATGATCAGCACACAAATCCCACTTGGCTCACCAAGTTTTGTTCTTCTAGGTTGAAGCGTTCGTCTACAGTAGCAGTTTTTATATTTAGGTTTCTCTCTGTTCTCTCCTATATAGATTGATGAATTTGGAACTCTAAATCCAACAGGGATTGTAGTAGCTCTTTGAAACTTGACAAAATAAAGGAGATCTCAGTTTTGTCTCTATGGTTTGTTTCCTCTTCAAGTACCCCTAGGCACAGACTGTGGAAAAGCACTTTCATTGAGAGAGGTTGCCAAGCTTATAAGAAATTACGAGTTTCCTAAATACCAGCAAATATTTTTTCACCCAATTTTGATGATACTTGGTGGTAATGATCAGTACACAGTACCCACTTGGCTCACCAAATTTTCTTCTTCTAGGTTGAAGCGTTCGTCTACAGTAGCAGTTTTTATATTTAGGTTTCTCTCTGTTCTCTCCTATATAGATAGATGAATTTGGAACTCTAAATCCAAAATGGTTTGTAGTAGCTCTTTGAAACTTGACAAAATAAAGGAGTTCTGAGATTTGTCTCTATGGTTTGTTTCCTCTTCAAGTTGCCCTACGCACAAACTGTGTAAGCACTTTCATTTAGATGGGTTGCCAAGCTGCTAAGAAATTACGAGTTTCCGAAATACCAGCAAATATTTTTTCACTAAATCTTGATGATACTTCGTGGTAATGATCAGTACACAAATCCCACTTGGCTCACCAAATTTTGTTCTTCTAGGTTGAAGCGTTCGTCTACAGTAGCAGTTTTTTTATATTTATGTTTCTCTCTCTTCTCTCCTATATAGATAGATTAATTTTAACTTTAAATCCAACATGGATTGTAGTAGCTCTTTGAAACTTGACAAAATAAAGGAGTTCTCAGTTTTGTCTCTATGGTTTGTTTCCTCTTCAAGTAGCCCTAGGCACAGACTGTGGAAAAGCACTTTCATTGAGAGGGGTTGCCAAGCTTCTAAGAATAACGAGTTTCTGAAATACCAGCATATATTTTTTCACCCAATCTTGATGATACTTGGTGGTAATGATAAGTACACAGATCCCACTTGGCTCACCAAATTGTGTTCTTCTAGGTTGAAGCGTTCGTCTACAGTAGCAGTTTTTATACTTAGGTTTCACTCTGTTCTCTCATATATAGATAGATGAATTTGGAACTCTAAATCCAACATGGTTTCTGGTAGCTCTTTGAAACTTGACAAAATAAAGGAGTTCTGATTTTTGTCTCTATGGTTTGTTTCCTCTTCAAGTAGCCCTAGGCACAGACTGTGGAAAAGCACTTTCATTGAGAGGGGTTGCCAAGCTTCTAAGAATAACGAGTTTCCGAAATACCAGCAAATATTTTTTAACCCAATCTTGATGATACTGGTTGCAAATGATCAGTACAGAAATCCCACTTGGCTCAACAAATTGTGTTCTTCTAGGTTCAAGCGGTGGCCTACAGTAGAAGTTTTAATATTTAGGTTTCCCTCTGTTCTCTCCTATATAGATATATGAATTTGGAACACTAAATCCAACATGGTTTGTAGTAGCTCTTTGAAACTTGACAAAATAAAGGAGATCTCAGTTTTGTCTCTATGGTTTGTTTCCTTTCAAATAGCTCTAGGCACAGACTGTGGAAAAGCACTTTCATTGAGAGGGGTTGCCAAGCTTCTAAGAAATTACGAGTTTCCGAAATACCAGCAAATATTTTTTCACCCAATTTTGATGATACTTGGTGGTAATGATCAGTACACAAGTCCCACTTGGCTCACCAAATTTTGTTCTTCTAGGTTGAAGCGTTCGTCTACAGTAGCAGTTTTTATATTTAGGTTTCTCTCTGTTCTCTCCTATATAGATAGATGAATTTGGAATTTTAAATCCAACATGGATTGTAGTAGCTCTTTGAAACTTGACAAAATAAAGGAGTTCTCAGTTTTGTCTCTATGGTTTGTTTCCTATTCAAGTAGCCCTAGGCACAGACTGTGGAAAAGCACTTTCATTGAGAGGTGTTGCCAAGCTTCTAAGAAATAACGAGTTTCCGAAATACCAGCAAATATTTTTTCACCCAATCTTGATGATACTTGTTGCTAATGATCAGTACACAGATCCCACTTGGCTCACCAAATTTTGTTCTTCTAGATTGACGAGTTCGTCTACAGTAGCAGTTTTTATATTTAGGTTTCCCTCTGTTCTCTCCTATATAGATAGATGAATTTGGAACTCTAAATCCAACATGGTTTGTAGTAGCTCTTGGAAACTTGACAAAATAAAGGAGTTCTCAGTTTTGTCTCTATGGTTTCTTTTCACTTCAAGTAGCCCTAGGCACAGACTGTGCAAGTGCACTTTCATTGAGAGTGGTTGCCAAGCTTCTAAGAAATTACAAGTTACCGAAACACCAGCAAATATTTTTACACCGAATCTTGATGATACTTGGTGGTAATGATCAGCACACAAATCCCACTTGGCTCACCAAGTTTTGTTCTTCTAAGTTGAAGCGTTCGTCTACAGTAGCAGTTTTTATATTTAGGTTTCTCTCTGTTCTCTCCTATATAGATAGATGAATTTGGAACTCTAAATCCAACAGGGATTGTAGTAGCTCTTTGAAACTTGACAAAATAAAGGAGATCTCAGTTTTGTCTCTATGGTTTGTTTCCTCTTCAAGTACCCCTAGGCACAGACTGTGGAAAAGCACTTTCATTGAGAGAGGTTGCCAAGCTTATAAGAAATTACGAGTTTCCTAAATACCAGCAAATATTTTTTCACCCAATTTTGATGATACTTGGTGGTAATGATCAGTACACAGTACCCACTTGGCTCACCAAATTCTGTTCTTCCAGGTTGAAGCGTTCGTCTACAGTAGCAGTTTTTATATTTAGGTTTCTCTCTGTTCTCTCCTATATAGATAGATGAATTTGGAACTCTAAATCCAAAATGGTTTGTAGTAGCTCTTTGAAACTTGACAAAATAAAGGAGTTCTGAGATTTGTCTCTATGGTTTGTTTCCTCTTCAAGTTGCCCTACGCACACACTGTGTAAGCACTTTCATTTAGATGGGTTGCCAAGCTGCTAAGAAATTACGAGTTTCCGAAATACCAGCAAATATTTTTTCACCCAATCTTGATGATACTTGGTGGTAATGATCAGTACACAAATCCCACTTGGCTCACCAAATTTTGTTCTTCTAGGTTGAAGCGTTCGTCTACAGTAGCAGTTTTTTTATATTTATGTTTCTCTCTCTTCTCTCCTATATAGATAGATTAATTTTAACTTTAAATCCAACATGGATTGTAGTAGCTCTTTGAAACTTGACAAAATAAAGGAGTTCTCAGTTTTGTCTCTATGGTTTGTTTCCTCTTCAAGTAGCCCTAGGCACAGACTGTGGAAAAGCACTTTCATTGAGAGGGGTTGCCAAGCTTCTAAGAATAACGAGTTTCTGAAATACCAGCATATATTTTTTCACCCAATCTTGATGATACTTGGTGGTAATGATAAGTACACAGATCCCACTTGGCTCACCAAATTGTGTTCTTCTAGGTTGAAGCGTTCGTCTACAGTAGCAGTTTTTATACTTAGGTTTCACTCTGTTCTCTCATATATAGATAGATGAATTTGGAACTCTAAATCCAACATGGTTTCTGGTAGCTCTTTGAAACTTGACAAAATAAAGGAGTTCTGATTTTTGTCTCTATGGTTTGTTTCCTCTTCAAGTAGCCCTAGGCACAGACTGTGGAAAAGCACTTTCATTGAGAGGGGTTGCCAAGCTTCTAAGAATAACGAGTTTCCGAAATACCAGCAAATATTTTTTAACCCAATCTTGATGATACTGGTTGCAAATGATCAGTACAGAAATCCCACTTGGCTCAACAAATTGTGTTCTTCTAGGTTCAAGCGGTGGCCTACAGTAGAAGTTTTAATATTTAGGTTTCCCTCTGTTCTCTCCTATATAGATATATGAATTTGGAACACTAAATCCAACATGGTTTGTAGTAGCTCTTTGAAACTTGACAAAATAAAGGAGATCTCAGTTTTGTCTCTATGGTTTGTTTCCTTTCAAATAGCTCTAGGCACAGACTGTGGAAAAGCACTTTCATTGAGAGGGGTTGCCAAGCTTCTAAGAAATTACGAGTTTCCGAAATACCAGCAAATATTTTTTCACCCAATTTTGATGATACTTGGTGGTAATGATCAGTACACAAGTCCCACTTGGCTCACCAAATTTTGTTCTTCTAGGTTGAAGCGTTCGTCTACAGTAGCAGTTTTTATATTTAGGTTTTTCTCTGTTCTCTCCTATATAGATAGATGAATTTGGAATTTTAAATCCAACATGGATTGTAGTAGCTCTTTGAAACTTGACAAAATAAAGGAGTTCTCAGTTTTGTCTCTATGGTTTGTTTCCTATTCAAGTAGCCCTAGGCACAGACTGTGGAAAAGCACTTTCATTGAGAGGTGTTGCCAAACTTCTAAGAAATAACGAGTTTCCGAAATACCAGCAAATATTTTTTCACCCAATCTTGATGACACTTGTTGCTAATGATCAGTACACAGATCCCACTTGGCTCACCAAATTTTGTTCTTCTAGATTGACGAGTTCGTCTACAGTAGCAGTTTTTATATTTAGGTTTCCCTCTGTTCTCTCCTATGTAGATAGATGAATTTGGAACTCTAAATCCAACATGGTTTGTAGTAGCTCTTGGAAACTTGACAAAATAAAGGAGTTCTCAGTTTTGTCTCTATGGTTTCTTTTCACTTCAAGTAGCCCTAGGCACAGACTGTGCAAGTGCACTTTCATTGAGAGTGGTTGCCAGGCTTCTAAGAAATTACAAGTTACCGAAACACCAGCAAATATTTTTACACCGAATCTTGATGATACTTGGTGGTAATGATCAGCACACAAATCCCACTTGGCTCACCAAGTTTTGTTCTTCTAGGTTGAAGCGTTCGTCTACAGTAGCAGTTTTTATATTTAGGTTTCTCTCTGTTCTCTCCTATATAGATAGATGAATTTGGAACTCTAAATCCAACAGGGATTGTAGTAGCTCTTTGAAACTTGACAAAATAAAGGAGATCTCAGTTTTGTCTCTATGGTTTGTTTCCTCTTCAAGTACCCCTAGGCACAGACTGTGGAAAAGCACTTTCATTGAGAGAGGTTGCCAAGCTTATAAGAAATTACGAGTTTCCTAAATACCAGCAAATATTTTTTCACCCAATCTTGATGATACTTGGTGGTAATGATCAGTACACAGTACCCACTTGGCTCACCAAATTTTCTTCTTCTAGGTTGAAGCGTTCGTCTACAGTAGCAGTTTTTATATTTAGGTTTCTCTCTGTTCTCTCCTATATAGATAGATGAATTTGGAACTCTAAATCCAACATGGTTTGTAGTAGCTCTTTGAAACTTGACAAAATAAAGGAGTTCTGAGATTTGTCTCTATGGTTTGTTTCCTCTTCAAGTTGCCCTACGCACAAACTGTGTAAGCACTTTCATTTAGATGGGTTGCCAAGCTGCTAAGAAATTACGAGTTTCCGAAATACCAGCAAATATTTTTTCACTAAATCTTGATGATACTTCGTGGTAATGATCAGTACACAAATCCCACTTGGCTCACCAAATTTTGTTCTTCTAGGTTGAAGCGTTCGTCTACAGTAGCAGTTTTTTTATATTTATGTTACTCTCTCTTCTCTCCTATATAGATAGATTAATTTTAACTTTAAATCCAACATGGATTGTAGTAGCTCTTTGAAACTTGACAAAATAAAGGAGTTCTCAGTTTTGTCTCTATGGTTTGTTTCCTCTTCAAGTAGCCCTAGGCACAGACTGTGGAAAAGCACTTTCATTGAGAGGGGTTGCCAAGCTTCTAAGAAATAACGAGTTTCCGAAATACCAGCAAATATTTTTTCACCCAATCTTGATGATACTTGTTGATAATGATCAGTACACAATCCCACTTGGCTCACCAAATTTTGTTCTTCTAGGTTGAAGCGTTCGTCTACAATAGCAGTTTTTATATTTAGGTTTCACTCTGTTCTCTCATATATAGATAGATGAATTTGGAACTCTAAATCCAACATGGTTTGTAGTAGCTCTTTGAAACTTGACAAAATAAAGGAGTTCTGAGTTTTGTCTCTATGGTTTGTTTCCTCTTCAAGTTACCCTAGGCACAGACTGTGGAAAACTACTTTCATTGAGAGGTGTTGCCAAGCTTCTAAGAAAGAACGAGTTTCCGAAATACCAGCAAATATTTTTTCACCCAATCTTGATGATACTGGTTGCTAATGATCAGTACACAAATCCCACTTGGCTCACCAAATTGTGTTCTTCTAGGTTGAAGCGTTCGTCTACAGTAGCAGTTTTTATATTTAGGTTTCACTCTGTTCTCTCCTATATAGATAGATGAATTTGGAACTCTAAATCCAACATGGATTGTAGTAGATCTTTGAAACTTGACAAAATAAAGGAGATCTCAGTTTTGTCTCTATGGTTTGTTTCCTCTTGAAGTAGCCCTAGGCACGGACTGTGGAAAACTACTTTAATTGAGAGGTGTTGCCAAACTTCTAAGAAATAACGAGTTTCCGAAATACCAGCAAATATTATTTCACCCAATCTTGATGATACTTGGTGGTATTGATCAGTACACAGATCTCACTTGGCTCACCAAATTTTGTTCTTCTAGGTTGAAGCGTTCGTCTACAGTAGCCGTTTTTATATTTAGGTTTCATTCTGTTTTCTCATATATAGACAGATGAATTTGGAACTCTAAATCCAACATGGTTTGTAGTAGCTCATTGAAACTTGACAAAATAAAGGAGTACTGAGTTTTGTCTCTATGGTTTGTTTCTTCTTCAAGTAGCCCTAGGCGCAGACAGTGGAAAAGCACTTTCATTGAGAGGGGTGGCCAAGCTTCTAAGAAATAACGAGTTTCCGAAGTACCAGCAAATATTTTTTCACCCAATGTTGATGATACTGGTTGCTAATGATCAGTACACAAATCCCACTTGGCTCACCAAATTGTGTTCTTCTAGGTTGAAGAGTTTGCCTATAGTAGAATTGTTTATATTTAGGTTTCCCTCTGTTCTCTCCTATATAGATATATGAATTTGGAACTTTAAATCCAACATGGTTTGTAGTAGCTCTTTGAATCTTGACAAAATAAAGGAGTTCTCAGTTTTGTCTCTATGGTTTGTTTCCTCTTCAAGTAGCCCTAGGCACAGACTCTGGAAAAGCACTTTCATTGAGAGGGGTTGCCAAGCTTCTAAGAAATAACGAGTTTCCGAAGTACCAGCAAATATTTTTTCACCCAATCTTGATGATACTGGTTGCTAATGATCAGTACACAAATCCCACTTGGCTCACCAAATTGTGTTCTTCTAGGTTGAAGCGTTCGCCTACAGTAGCAGTTTTTATATTTAGGTTTCCCTCTCTTCTCTCATATATAGATAGATGAATTTGGAACTCTAAATCCAACATGGTTTGTAGTAGCTCTATGAAACTTGACAAAATAAAGGAGTTCTGAGATTTGTCTCTATGGTTTGTTTCCTCTTCAAATAGCCCTAGGCACAGACTGTGGAAAACCAATTTCATTGAGAGGTGTTTCCAAGCTTCTAAGAATTAACGAGTTTCCGAAATACCAGCAAATATTTTTTCACCCAATCTTGATGATACTTGGTGGGAATGATCAGTACACAGATCCCACTTGGCTCACCAAATTTTGTTCTTCTAGTTTGAAGCGTTCGTCTACAGTAGTCGTTTTTATATTTAGGTTTCCCTCTGTTCTCTCCTTTATAGATAGATGAATTTGGAACTCTAAATCCAACATGGTTTGTAGTAGCTCTTTGAAACTTGACAAAATAAAGTAGTTCTCAGTTTTGTCTCTATGGTTGTTTCCTCTTCAAGTAGCCCTAGGCACAGACTGTGGAAAAGCACTTTCATTGAGAGGGGTTGCCAAGCTTCTAAGAAATAACGAGTTTCCTAAATACCAGCAAATATTTTTTCACCCAATCTTGATGATACTTGTTGATAATGATCAGTACACAGATCCCACTTGGCTCAACAAATTTTGTTCTTCTAGGTTGAAGCGTTCGTCTACAGTAGCAGTTTTTATATTTAGGTTTCGCTCTATTCTCTCCTGTATACATAGATGAATTTGGAACTCTAAATCCAACATGGTTTGTTGTAGCTCTTTGAAACTTGACAAAATAACGGAGTTCTCAGTTTTGTCTCTATGGAATATTTCCTCTTCAATTAGCCCTAGGCACAGACTGTGGAAAAGCACTTTCATTGAGAGGGGTTGCCAAGCTTCTAAGAAATAACGAGTTTCCGATGTACCAGCAAATATTTTTTCACCCAATCTTGATGATACTTGTTGCTAATGATAAGTACACAGATCCCACTTGGCTCACCAAATTTAGTTCTTCTAGGTTGAAGCGTTCTTCTACAGTAGCAGTTTTTATATTTAGTTTTCCCTCTGTTCTCTCCTGTATAGATAGATGAATTTGGAACTCAAAATCCAACATGGTTTGTAGTAGCTCTTTGAAACTTGACAAAATAAAGGAGTTCTCAGTTTTGTCTCTATGGTTTGTTTCCTCTTCAAGTATCCCTAGGCACAGACTGTGGAAAAGCACTTTCATTGAGAGGGGTTGCCAAGCTTCTGAGAAATAACGAGTTTCCGAAATACCAGCAAATATTTTTTCACCCAATCTTGATGATACATGTTGCTAATGATCAGTACACAAATCCCACTTGGCTCACCAAATTATGTTCTTCTAGGTTGAAGCGTTCGTCTACAGTAGCAGTTTTTATATATAGGTTTCAATCTGTTCTCTCATATATAGATAGATGAATTTGGAACTCTAAATCCAACATGGTTTGTAGTAGCTCTTTGAAACGTGACAAAATAAAGGAGTTCTGAGATTTTTCTCTATGGTTTGTTTCCTCTTCAAGTACCCTAGGCACAGACTGTAAAACCACTTTCATTTAGAGGTGTTGCCAAGCTTCTAAGAAATAACGAGTTTCCGAAATACCAGCAAATATTTTTTTACCCAATCTTGATGATACTTGGTGGTAATGATCAGTACACAGATCCCACTTGGCTCACCAAATTTTGTTCTTCTAGGTTGAAGCGTTCGTCTACAATAGTCGTTTTTATATTTAGGTTTCACTCTGTTCTCTCATATATAGATAGATGAATTTGGATCTCTAAATCCAACATGGTTTGTAGAAGCTCTTTGAAACTTGACAAAATAAAGGAGTTCTCAGTTTTGTCTCTATGGTTTGTTTCCTCTTCAAGTAGCCCTGGGCGCAGACTCTGGAAAAGCACTTTCATTTAGAGGGGTTGCCAAGCTTCTAAGAAATAACGAGTTTCCAAAGTACCAGCAAATATTTTTTCACCCAATCTTGATGATACTGGTTGCTAATGATCAGTACACAAATCCCACTTGGCTCACCAAATTGTGTTCTTCTAAGTTGAATCGTTCGCCTACAGTAGAAGTTTTTATATTAAGTTTTCCCTCTGTTCTCTCCTATATAGATATATGAATATGGAACTCTAAATCCAACATCGTTTGTAGTAGCTCTTTGAAACTTGACAAAATAAAGGAGTTCTCAGTTTTGTCTCTATGGTTTGTTTCCTCTTCAAGTAGCCCTAGGCACAGACTGTGGAAAAGCACTTTCATTGAGAGAGTATGCCAAGCTTCTAAGAAATTACAAGTTACCGAAATACCAGCAAATATTTTTTCACCCAATCTTGATGATACTTGGTGCTAATGATCAGTACACAAATCCCACTTGGCTCACCAAATTGTGTTCTCCTAGGTTGAAGCGTTCACCTACAGTAGCAGTTTTTATATTTAGGTTTTCCTCTGTTCTCTCCTATATAGACATATGAATTTGGAACTCTAAATCCAACATGGTTTGTAGTAGCTCTTTGAAACTTGACAAAATAAAGGAGTTCTCAGTTTTGTCTCTATTGTTTGTTTCCTCTTCAAGTATCCCTAGGCACAGACTGTGGAAAAGCACTTTCATTGAGATGGGTTGCCAAGTTTCTAAAAAATAACGAGTTTCCAAAATACCAGCAAATATTTTTTCACCCAATCTTGATGATACTTGGTGGTAATGATCAGTACACAGATCCCATTTGGCTCACCAACTTTTGTTCTTCTAGGTTGAAGCGTTCGTCTACAGTAGCAGTTTTTATATTTAGGTTTCCCTCTGTTCTCTCCTGTATAGATAGATGAATTTGGAACTCTAAATCCAACATGGTTTGCAGTAGCTCTTTGAAACTTGACAAAATAAAGTAGTTCTCAGTTTTGTCTCTATGGTTGTTTCCTCTTCAAGTAGCCCTAGGCACAGACTGTGAAAAAGCACTTTCATTGAGAGTGGTTGCCAAGCTTCTAAGAAATAACGAGTTTCCTAAATACCAGCAAATATTTTTTCACCCAATCTTGATGATACTTGTTGATAATGATCAGTACACAGATCCCACTTGGCTCACCAAATTTTGTTCTTCTAGGTTGAAGCGTTCGTCTACAGTAGCAGTTTTTATATTTAGGTTTCACTCTGTTCTCTCATATATAGATAGATGAATTTGGAACTCTAAATCCAACATGGTTTGTAGTAGCTCTATGAAACTTGACAAAATAAAGGAGTTCTGAGATTTGTCTCTATGGTTTGTTTCCTCTTCAAGAGGCCTAGGCACAGACTGTGGAAAAGAACTTTAATTGAGAAGGTTTGCCAAGCTTCTAGAAATAACGAGTTTCCGAAATACCAGCAAATATTTTTTCACCCAATATTGATGATACATGTTGCTAAAGATTAGTACACAGATCCCACTTGGCTCCACCAATTTTGTTCTTCTAGGTTGAAGCGTTCGTCTACAGTAGCAGTTTTTATATTTAGGTTTCACTCTGTTCTCTCATATATAGATAGATGAATTTGGAACTCTAAATCCAACATGGTTTGTAGTAGATCTATGAAACTTGACAAAATAAAGGAGTTCTGAGATTTGTCTCTATGGTTTGTTTCCTCTTCAAATAGCCCTAGGCACAGACTGTGGAAAACCACTTTCTTTGAGAGGTGTTGCCAAGCTTCTAAGAAATAACGAGTTTCCGAAATACCAGCAAATATTTTTTCACCCAATCTTGATGATACTTGGTGGGAATGATCAGTACACAGATCCCACTTGGCTCACCAAATTTTGTTCTTCTAGTTTGAAGCGTTCGTCTACAGTAGTCGTTTTTATATTTAGGTTTCACTCTGTTCTCTCATATATAGATAGATGAATTTGGAACTCTAATCCAACATGGTTTGTAGTAGCTCTTTGAAACTTGACAAAATAAAGGAGTTCTCAGTTTTGTCTCTATGGTTTGTTTCCTCTTCAAGTAGCCCTAGGCGCAGACTCTGGAAAAGCACTTTCATTGAGAGGGGTTGCCAAGCTTCTAAGAAATAACGAGTTTCCGAAGTACCAGCAAATATTTTCTCACCCAATCTTGATGATACTTGTTGCTAATGATCAGTACACAGATCCCACTTGGCTCACCAAATTTTGTTCTTCTAGGTTGCAGCGTTCGTCTACAGTAGCAGTTTTTGTATTTAGGTTTCCCTCTGTTCTCTCCTGTATAGATAGATGAATTTGCAACTCTAAATCCAACATGGTTTGTAGTAGCTCTTTGAAACTTGACAAAATAAAGGAGTTCTCAGTTTTGTCTCTATGGTTTGTTTCCTCTTCAAGTAGCACTAGGCACACACTGTGGAAAAGCACTTTCATTGAGAGGGGTTGCCAAGCTTCTAAGAAATAATGAGTTTCTGAAATACCAGCAAATATTTTTTTACCCAATCTTGATGATACATGTTGCTAATGATCAGTACACAAATCCCACTTGGCTCACCAAATTTTGTTCTTCTAGGTTGAAGCGTTCGTCTACAGTAGCAGTTTTTATATTTAGGTTTCACTCTGTTCTCTCATATATAGATAGATGAATTTGGAACTCTAAATCCAACATGGTTTGTAGTAGCTCTTTGAAACTTGACAAAATAAAGGAGTTCTGAGTTTTGTCTCTATGGTTTGTTTCCTCTTCAAGAGGCCTAGGCACAGACTGTGGAAAAGAACTTTAATCGAGAAGGGATGCCAAGCTTCTAGAAATAAGGAGTTTCCGAAATACCAGCAAATATTTTTTCACCCAATCTTGATGATACATGTTGCTAAAGATCAGTAAACAGATCCCACTTGGCTCCACCAATTTTGTTCTTTTAGGTTGAAGCGTTCGTCTACAGTAGCAGTTTTTATATTTAGGTTTCACTCTGTTCTCTCATATATAGATAGATGAATTTGGAACTCTAAATCCAACATGGTTTGTAGTAGCTCTATGAAACTTGACAAAAGAAAGGAGTTCTGAGATTTGTCTCTATGGTTTGTTTCCTCTTCAAATAGCCCTAGGCACAGACTTTGGAAAACCTCTTTCATTGAGAGGTGTTGCCAAGCTTCTAAGAATTAACGAGTTTCCGAAATACCAGCAAATATTTTTTCACCCAATCTTGATGATACTTGGTGGGAATGATCAGTACACACATCCCACTTGGCTCACCAAATTTTGTTCTTCTAGTTTGAAGCGTTCGTCTACAGTAGTCGTTTTTATATTTAGGTTTCACTCTGTTCTCTCTTATATAGATAGATGAATTTGGAACTCTAATCCAACATGGTTTGTAGTAGCTCTTTGAAACTTGACAAAATAAAGGAGTTCTCAGTTTTGTCTCTATGGTTTGTGTCCTCTTCAAGTAGCCCTAGGCGCAGACTCTGGAAAAGCACTTTCATTGAGAGCGGTTGCCAAGCTTCTAAGAAATAACGAGTTTCCGAAGTACCAGCAAATATTTTTTCACCCAATCTTGATGATACTTGTTGCTAATGATCAGTACACAAATCCCACTTGGCTCAACAAATTGTGTTCTGCTAGGTTGAAGCGTTCGCCTACAGTAGCAGTTTTTATATTCAGGTTTCCCTCTGTTCTCTCCTATATAGATATATGAATTTGGAACTCTAAATCCAACATGGTTTGTAGTAGCTCTTTGAAACTTGACAAAATAAAGGAGTTCTGAGTTTTGTCTCTATGGTTTGTTTCCTCTTCAAGTAGCCCTAGGCACAGACTGTGGAAAAGCACTTTCATTGAGAGGGGTTGCCAAGCTTCTAAGAAATAACGAGTTTCCGAAGTACCAGCAAATATTTTTTCACCCAATCTTGATGATACTGGTTGCTAATGATCAGTACACAAATCGCACTTGGCTCACCAAATTGTGTTCTTCTAGGTTGAAGCGTTCGCCTACAGTAGTAGTTTTTATATTTAGGTTTCCCTCTGTTCTCTCCTATATAGATATATGAATTTGGAACTCTAAATCCAACATCGTTTGTAGTAGCTCTTTGAAACTTGACAAAATAAAGGAGTTCTCAGTTTTGTCTCTATGGTTTGTTTCCTCTTCAAGTATCCCTACGCACAGACTGTGGAAAAGCACTTTCATTGAGAGGGGTTGTCAAGCTATTAAGAAATAACGAGTTTCCAAAATACCAGCAAATATTTTTTCACCCAATCTTGATGATACTTGGTGGTAATAATCAGTACACAGATCCCACTTGGCTCACCAAATTTTGTTCTTCTAGGTTGAAGCGTTCGTCTACAATAGTCGTTTTTATATTTAGGTTTCACTCTGTTCTCTCATATATAGATAGATGAATTTGGATCTCTAAATCCAACATGGTTTTTAGAAGCTCTTTGAAACTTGACAAAATAAAGGAGTTCTCAGTTTTGTCTCTATGGTTTGTTTCCTCTTCAAGTAGCCCTGGGCGCAGACTCTGGAAAAGCACTTTCATTTAGAGGGGTTGCCAAGCTTCTAAGAAATAACGAGTTTCCAAAGCACCAGCAAATATTTTTTCACCCAATCTTGATGATTCTGGTTGCTAATGATCAGTACACAAATCCCACTTGGCTCACCAAATTGTGTTCTTCTAAGTTGAAGCGTTCGCCTACAGTAGAAGTTTTTATATTTAGGTTTCCCTCTGTTCTCTCCTATATAGATATATGAATATGGAACTCTAAATCCAACATCGTTTGTAGTAGCTCTTTGAAACTTGACAAAATAAAGGAGTTCTCAGTTTTGTCTCTATGGTTTGTTTCCTCTTCAAGTAGCCCTAGGCACAGACTGTGGAAAAGCACTTTCATTGAGAGAGTTTGCCAAGCTTCTAAGAAATTACAAGTTCCCGAAATACCAGCAAATATTTTTTCACCCAATCTTGATGATACTTGGTGGTAATGATCAGTACACAAATCCCACTTGGCTCACCAAATTTTTTTCTTCTAGGTTGAAACGTTCGTCTACAGTAGCAGTTTTTATATTTAGGTTTCTCTCTGTTCTCTCCTATATAGATAGATAAATTTGGAACCCTAAATCCAACATGGATTGTAGTAGCCCATTGAAATTTGACAAAATAAAGGAGTTCTCAGTTTTGTCTCTATGGTTTGTTTCCTCTTCAAGTAGACCTAGGCACAGACTGTAGAAAAGCACTTTCATTGAGAGGGGTTGCCAAGCTTCTAAGAAATAACGAGTTTCCGAAATACCAGCAAATATTTTTTCACCCAATCTTGATGATACTTGGTGGTAATGATCAGTACACAGATCCCACTTGGCTCACCAAATTTTGTTCTTCTAGGTTGAAGCGTTCGTCTACAGTAGCAGTTTTTATATTTAGGTTTCTCTCTGTTCTCTCCTATATAGATAGATGAATTTGGAACTCTAAATCCAACATGGATTGTAGTAGCTCTTTGAAACTTGACAAAATGAAGGAGTTCTCCGTTTTGTCTCTATGGTTTGTTTCCTCTTCAAGTGGCCCTAGGCACAGACTGTGGAAGCACTTCCATTGAGATGGGTTGCCAAGCTTCTAAGAAATAACGTGTTTCCAAAATACCAGCAAATATTTTTTCACCCAATCTTGATGATACTTGGTGGTAATGATCAGTACACAAATCCCACTTGGCTCACCAAATTTTGTTCTTCTAGGTTGAAGCGTTCTTCTACAGTAGCAGTTATTATATTTAGGTTTCTCTCTGGTCTCTCCTATATAGATAGATGAATTTGGAACTTTAAATCCAACATGGATTGTAGTAGCTCTTTGAAACTTGACAAAATAAAGGAGTTCTCAGTTTTGTCTCTATGATTTGTTTCCTCTTCAAGTATCCCTAGGCACAGACTGTGGAAAAGCACTTTCATTGAGAGGGGTTGCCAAGCTTCTAAGAAATAACGAGTTTCCGAAATACCAGCAAATATTTTTTCACCCAATCTTGATTATACTTGGTGGGAATGATCAGTACACAGATCCCACTTGGCTCACCAAATTTTGTTCTTCTAGGTTGAAGCGTTCGTCTACAGTAGCAGTTTTTATATTTAGGTTTCACTCTGTTCTCTCATATATAGATAGATGAATTTGGAACTCTAAATCCAACATGGTTTGTAGTAGCTCTTTGAAACTTGACAAAAAAAAGAGTTCTGAGTTTTGTTTCTATGGTTTGTTTTTTCTTCAAGTAGCCCTAGGCACAGACTGTGGAAAACCACTTTCATTGAGAGGGGTTGCCAAGCTTCTAAGAAATAACGAGTTTCTGAAATACCAGCAAATATTTTTTCACCCAATCTTGATGATACTTGGTGCTAATGATCAGTACACAAATCCCACTTGGCTCACCAAATTGTGTTCTTCTAGGTTGAAGCGTTCTTCTACAGTAGCAGTTATTATATTTAGGTTTCTCTCTGGTCTCTCCTATATAGATAGATGAATTTGGAACTTTAAATCCAACATGGATTGTAGTAGCTCTTTGAAACTTGACAAAATAAAAGAGTTCTCAGTTTTGTCTCTATGATTTGTTTCCTCTTCAAGTATCCCTAGGCACAGACTGTGGAAAAGCACTTTCATTGAGAGGGGTTGCCAAGCTTCTAAGAAATAACGAGTTTCCGAAATACCAGCAAATATTTTTTCACCCAATCTTGATGATACTTGGTGGGAATGATCACTACACAGATCCCACTTGGCTCACCCAGTTTTGTTCTTCTAGGTTGAAGCGTTCGTCTACAGTAGCAGTTTTTATATTTAGGTTTCTCTCTGTTCTCTCCTATATAGATAGATGAATTTGGAACTCTAAATCCAACATGGTTTGTAGTAGCTCTTTGAAACTTGACAAAATAAAGGAGTTCTCAGTTTTGTCTCTATTGTTTGTTTCCTCTTCAAGTATCCCTAGGCACAGACTGTGGAAAAGCACTTTCATTGAGATGGGTTGCCAAGTTTCTAAGAAATAACGAGTTTCCAAAATACCAGCAAATATTTTTTCACCCAATCTTGACGATACTTGGTGGTAATGATCAGTACAAAGATCCCATTTGGCTCACCAACTTTTGTTCTTCTAGGTTGAAGCGTTCGTCTGAAGTAGCAGTTTTTATATTTAGGTTTCCCTCTGTTCTCTCCTGTATAGATAGATGAATTTGGAACTCTAAATCCAACATGGTTTGCAGTAGCTCTTTGAAACTTGACAAAATAAAGTAGTTCTCAGTTTTGTCTCTATGGTTGTTTCCTCTTCAAGTAGCCCTAGGCACAGACTGTGGAAAAGCACTTTCATTGAGAGGGGTTGCCAAACTTCTAAGAAATAACGAGTTTCCTAAATACCAGCAAATATTTTTTCACCCAATCTTGATGATACTTGTTGATAATGATCAGTACACAGATCCCACTTGGCTCACCAAATTTTGTTCTTCTAGGTTGAAGCGTTCGTCTACAGTAGCAGTTTTTATATTTAGGTTTCACTCTGTTCTCTCATATATAGATAGATGAATTTGGAACTCTAAATCCAACATGGTTTGTAGTAGCTCTATGAAACTTGACAAAATAAAGGAGTTCTGAGATTTGTCTCTATGGTTTGTTTCCTCTTCAAGAGGCCTAGGCACAGACTGTGGAAAAAAACTTTAATTGAGAAGGGTTGCCAAGCTTCTAGAAATAACGAGTTTCCGAAATACCAGCAAATATTTTTTCACCCAATATTGATGATACATGTTGCTAAAGATTAGTACACAGATCCCACTTGGCTCCACCAATTTTGTTCTTCTAGGTTGAAGCGTTCGTCTACAGTAGCAGTTTTTATATTTAGGTTTCACTCTGTTCTCTCATATATAGATAGATGAATTTGGAACTCTAAATCCAACATGGTTTGTAGTAGATCTATGAAACTTGACAAAATAAAGGAGTTCTGAGATTTGTCTCTATGGTTTGTTTCCTCTTCAAATAGCCCTAGGCACAGACTGTGGAAAACCACTTTCTTTGAGAGGTGTTGCCAAGCTTCTAAGAAATAACGAGTTTCCGAAATACCAGCAAATATTTTTTCACCCAATCTTGATGATACTTGGTGGGAATGATCAGTACACAGATCCCACTTGGCTCACCAAATTTTGTTCTTCTAGTTTGAAGCGTTCGTCTACAGTAGTCGTTTTTATATTTAGGTTTCACTCTGTTCTCTCATATATAGATAGATGAATTTGGAACTCTAATCCAACATGGTTTGTAGTAGCTCTTTGAAACTTGACAAAATAAAGGAGTTCTCAGTTTTGTCTCTATGGTTTGTTTCCTCTTCAAGTAGCCCTAGGCGCAGACTCTGGAAAAGCACTTTCATTGAGAGGGGTTGCCAAGCTTCTAAGAAATAACGAGTTTCCGAAGTACCAGCAAATATTTTCTCACCCAATCTTGATGATACTTGTTGCTAATGATCAGTACACAGATCCCACTTGGCTCACCAAATTTTGTTCTTCTAGGTTGCAGCGTTCGTCTACAGTAGCAGTTTTTGTATTTAGGTTTCCCTCTGTTCTCTGCTGTATAGATAGATGAATTTGCAACTCTAAATCCAACATGGTTTGTAGTAGCTCTTTGAAACTTGACAAAATAAAGGAGTTCTCAGTTTTGTCTCTATGGTTTGTTTCCTCTTCAAGTAGCACTAGGCACACACTGTGGAAAAGCACTTTCATTGAGAGGGGTTGCCAAGCTTCTAAGAAATAACGAGTTTCTGAAATACCAGCAAATATTTTTTTACCCAATCTTGATGATACTTGTTGCTAATGATCAGTACACAAATCCCACTTGGCTCACCAAATTTTGTTCTTCTAGGTTGAAGCATTCGTCTACAGTAGCAGTTTTTATATTTAGGTTTCAATCTGTTCTCTCATATATAGATAGATGAATTTGGAACTCTAAATCCAACATGGTTTGTAGTAGCTCTTTGAAACTTGACAAAATAAAGGAGTTCTGAGTTTTGTCTCTATGGTTTGTTTCCTCTTCAAGAGGCCTAGGCACAGACTGTGGAAAAGAACTTTAATCGAGAAGGGATGCCAAGCTTCTAGAAATAAGGAGTTTCCGAAATACCAGCAAATATTTTTTCACCCAATCTTGATGATACATGTTGCTAAAGATCAGTACACAGATCCCACTTGGCTCCACCAATTTTGTTCTTCTAGGTTGAAGCGTTCGTCTACAGTAGCAGTTTTTATATTTAGGTTTCACTCTGTTCTCTCATATATAGATAGATGAATTTCTAACTATAAATCAAACATGGTTTGTAGTAGCTCTATGAAACTTGACAAAAGAAAGGAGTTCTGAGATTTGTCTCTATGGTTTGTTTCCTCTTCAAATAGCCCTAGGCACAGACTTTGGAAAACCTCTTTCATTGAGAGGTGTTGCCAAGCTTCTAAGAATTAACGAGTTTCCGAAATACCAGCAAATATTTTTTCACCCAATCTTGATGATACTTGGTGGGAATGATCAGTACACACATCCCACTTGGCTCACCAAATTTTGTTCTTCTAGTTTGAAGCGTTCGTCTACAGTAGTCGTTTTTATATTTAGGTTTCACTCTGTTCTCTCCTATATAGATAGATGAATTTGGAACTCTAATCCAACATGGTTTGTAGTAGCTGTTTGAAACTTGACAAAATAAAGGAGTTCTCAGTTTTGTCTCTATGGTTTGTGTCCTCTTCAAGTAGCCCTAGGCGCAGACTCTGGAAAAGCACTTTCATTGAGAGGGGTTGCCAAGCTTCTAAGAAATAACGAGTTTCCGAAGTACCAGCAAATATTTTTTCACCCAATCTTGATGATACTTGTTGCTAATGATCAGTACACAAATCCCACTTGGCTCAACAAATTGTGTTCTGCTAGGTTGAAGCGTTCGCCTACAGTAGCAGTTTTTATATTTTGGTTTCCCTCTGTTCTCTCCTATATAGATAGATGAATTTGGAACTCTAAATCCAACATGGTTTGTAGTAGCTCTTTGAAACTTGACAAAATAAAGGAGTTCTCAGTTTTGTCTCTATGGTTTGTTTCTTCTTCAAGTAGCCCTAGGCACAGACTGTGGAAAAGCACTTTCATTGAGAGAGTTTGCCAAGCTTCTAAGAAATTACAAGTTTCCGAAATACCAGCAAAGATTTTTTCACCCAATCTTGATGATACTTGGTGGTAATGATCAGTACACAGATCCCACTTGGCTCACCAAATTTTCTTCTTCTAGGTTGAAGCGTTCGTCTACAGTAGCAGTTTTTATATTTAGGTTTCACTCTGTTCTCTCATATATAGATAGATGAATTTGGAACTCTAAATAAAACATGGATTGTAGTAGCTCTTTGAAACTGGACAAAATAACGGAGTTCTCAGTTTTGTCTCTATGGTTTGTTTCCTCTTCAAGTAGCACTAGGCACACACTGTGGAAAAGCACTTTCATTGAGAGGGGTTGCCAAGCTTCTAAGAAATAACGAGTTTCTGAAATACCGGCAAATATTTTTTCACCCAATCTTGATGATACTTGTTGCTAATGATCAGTACACAAATCCCACTTGGCTCACCAATTTTGTTCTTCTAGGTTGAAGCGTTCGTCTACAGTAGCAATTTTTATATTTAGGTTTCACTCTGTTCTCTCATATATAGATAGATGAATTTGGAACTCTAAATCCAACATGGTTTGTAGTAGCTCTTTGAAACTTGACAAAATAAAGGAGTTCTGAGTTTTGTCTCTATGGTTTGTTTCCTCTTCAAGAGGCCTAGGCACAGACTGTGGAAAAGAACTTTAATCGAGAAGGGTTGCCAAGCTTCTAGAAATAAGGAGTTTCCGAAATGCTAGCAAATATTTTTTCACCCAATCTTGATGATACATGTTGCTAAAGATCAGTACACAGATCCCACTTGGCTCCACCAATTTTGTTCTTCTAGGTTGAAGCGTTCGACTACAGTAGCAGTTTTTATATTTAGGTTTCACTCTGTTCTCTCATATATAGATAGATGAATTTGGAACTCTAAATCCAACATGGTTTGTAGTAGCTCTATGAAACTTGACAAAATAAAGGAGTTCTGAGAATTGTCTCTATGGTTTGTTTCCTCTTCAAATAGCCCTAGGCACAGACTGTGGAAAACCACTTTCATTGAGAGGTGTTGCCAAGCTTCTAAGAATTAACGAGTTTCCGAAATACCAGCAAAGATTTTTTCACCCAATCTTGATGATACTTGGTGGGAGTGATCAGTACACAGATCCCACTTGGCTCACCAAATTTTGTTCTTCTAGTTTGAATCGTTCGTCTACAGTAGTCGTTTTTATATTTAGGTTTCACTCTGTTCTCTCATATATAGATAGATGAATTTGGAACTCTAATCCAACATGGTTTGTAGTAGCTCTTTGAAACTTGACAAAATAAAGGAGTTCTCAGTTTTGTCTCTATGGTTTGTGTCCTCTTCAAGTAGCCCTAGGCGCAGACTCTGGAAAAGCACTTGCATTGAGAGGGGTTGCCAAGCTTCTAAGAAATAACGAGTTTCCGAAGTACCAGCAAATATTTTATCACCCAATCTTGATGATACTGGTTGCTAATGATCAGTACACAAATCCCACTTGGCTCACCAAATTGTGTTCTTCTAGGTTGAAGCGTTCGCCTACAGTAGAAGTTTTTATATTTAGGTTTCCCTCTGTTCTCTCCTATATAGATATATGAATTTGGAACTCTAAATCCAGCATCGTTTGTAGTAGCTCTTTGAAACTTGACAAAATAAAGGAGTTCTCAGTTTTGTCTCTATGGTTTCTTTCCTCTTCAAGTATCCCTACGCACAGACTGTGGAAAAGCACTTTCATTGAGAGGGGTTGTCAAGCTTTTAAGAAATAACGAGTTTCCAAAATACCAGCAAATATTTTTTCACCCAATCTTGATGATACTTGGTGGTAATGATCAGTACACAGATCCCACTTGGCTCACCAAATTTTCTTCTTCTAGGTTGAAGCGTTCGTCTACAGTAGCAGTTTTTATATTTAGGTTTCACTCTGTTCTCTCATATATAGATAGATGAATTTGGAACTCTAAATACAACATGGATTGTAGTAGCTCTTTGAAACATGACAAAATAACGGAGTTCTCAGTTTTGTCTCTATGGTTTGTTTCCTCTTCAAGTAGCACTAGGCACACACTGTGGAAAAGCACTTTCATTGAGAGGGGTTGCCAAGCTTCTAAGAAATAACGAGTTTCTGAAATACCAGCAAATATTTTTTCACCCAATCTTGATGATACTTGGTGGGAATGATCAGCACACAAATCCCACTTGGCTCACCAAATTTTGTTCTTCTAGGTTGAAGCGTTCGTCTACAGTAGCAGTTTTTATATTTAGGTTTCACTCTGTTCTCTCATACATAGATAGATGAATTTGGAACTCTAAATCCAACATGGTTTGTAGTAGCTCTTTGAAACTTGACAAAATAAAGAGTTCTGAGTTTTGTTTCTATGGTTTGTTTCCTCTTAAATTAGCCCTAGTCACAGACTGTGGAAAAGCACTTTCATTGAGAGGGGTTGCCAAGCTTCTAAGAAATAACGAGTTTCCGAAATATCAGCAAATATTTTTTCACCCAATCTTGATGATACTTGGTGGGAATGATCAGTACACAGTAACAACTTGGCTCACCAAATTTTGTTCCTCTAGGTTGAAGCGATCGTCTACAGTAGTCGTTTTTATATTCAGGTTCCACTCTGTTCTCTCATATATAGATAGATGAATTTGGAACTCTAAATCCAACATGGTTTGTAGTAGCTCCTTGAAACTTGACAAAATAAAGAATTCTGAGTTTTGTCTCTATGGTTTGTTTCCTCTTCAAGTAGCCCTAGGCACAGACTGTGGAAAACCACTTTCATTGAGAGGGGTTGCCAAGCTTCTAAGAAATAACGAGTTTCCGAAATACCAGCAAATATTTTTTCACCCAATCTTGATGATACTTGGTTGTAATGATCAGTACACAGATCCCACTTGGCTCACCAAATTTTGTTCTTCTAGGTTGAAGCGTTCGTCTACAGTAGCAGTTTTTATATTTAGGTTTCACTCTGTTCTCTCCTGTATAGATAGATGAATTTGGAACTCTAAATCCAACATGGTTTGTAGTAGCTCTTTGAAACTTGACAAAATAAAGACTTCTGAGTTTTGTCTCTATGGTTTGTTTCCTCTTCAAGTAGCCCTAGGCACAGACTGTGGAAAAGCACTTTAATTGAGAGAGTTTGCCAAGCTTCTAAGAAATTACAAGTTTCCGAAATACCAGCAAATATTTTTTCACCCAATCTTGATGATACTTGGTGGTAATGATCAGTACACAAATCCCACTTGGCTCACCAAATTTTGTTCTTTTAGGTTGAAGCGTTCGTCTACAGCAGCAGTTTTTATATTTAGGTTTCTCTCTGTTCTCTCCTATATAGATAGATGAATTTGGAACTCTAAATCCAACATGGATTGTAGTAGCTCTTTGAAACTTGACAAAATAAAGGAGTTCTCAGTTTTGTCTCTATGGTTTGTTTCCTCTTCAAGTAGACCTAGGCACAGACTGTGGAAAAGCACTTTCATTGAGATGGGTTGCCAAGCTTCTAAGAAATAACGTGTTTCCAAAATACCAGCAAATATTTTTTCACCCAATCTTGATGATACTTTGTGGTAATGATCAGTACACAAGTCCCACTTGGCTCACCAAATTTTGTTCTTCTAGGTTGAAGCGTTCGTCTACAGTAGCAGTTTTTATATTTAGGTTTCTCTCTGTTCTCTCCTATATAGATAGATGAATTTGGAACTTTAAATCCAACATGGATTGTAGTAGCTCTTTGAAACTTGACAAAATAAAGGAGTTCTCAGTTTTGTCTCTATGGTTTGTTTCCTCTTCAAGTATCCCTAGGCACAGACTGTGGAAAAGCACTTTCATTGAGAGGGGTTGCCAAGCTTCTAAGAAATAACGAGTTTCCGAAATACCAGCAAATATTTTTTCACCCAATCTTGATGATACTTGGTGGGAATGATCAGTACACAGATCCCACTTGGCTCACCAAATTTTGTTCTCCTAGGTTGAAGCGTTCGTCTACAGTAGCAGTTTTTATATTTAGGTTTCACTCTGTTCTCTCATATATAGATAGATGAATTTGGAACTCTAAATCCAACATGGATTGTAGTAGCTCTTTGAAACTTGACAAAATAAAGGAGTTCTCAGTTTTGTCTCTATGGTTTGTTTCCTCTTCAAGTAGACCTAGGCACAGACTGTGGAAAAGCACTTTCATTGAGATGGGTTGCCAAGCTTCTAAGAAATAACGTGTTTCCAAAATACCAGCAAATATTTTTTCACCCAATCTTGATGATACTTTGTGGTAATGATCAGTACAAAAGTCCCACTTGGCTCACCAAATTTTGTTCTTCTAGGTTGAAGCGTTCGTCTACAGTAGCAGTTTTTATATTTAGGTTTCTCTCTGTTCTCTCCTATATAGATAGATGAATTTGGAACTTTAAATCCAACATGGATTGTAGTAGCTCTTTGGAACTTGACAAAATAAAGGAGTTCTCAGTTTTGTCTCTATGGTTTGTTTACTCTTCAAGTATCCCTAGGCACAGACTGTGGAAAAGCACTTTCATTGAGAGGGGTGGCCAAGCTTCTAAGAAATAACGAGTTTCCGAAATACCAGCAAATATTTTTTCACCCAATCTTGATGATACTTGGTGGGAATGATCAGTACACAGATCCCACTTGGCTCACCAAATTTTGTTCTTCTAGGTTGAAGCGTTCGTCTACAGTAGCAGTTTTTATATTTAGGTTTCACTCTGTTCTCTCCTATATAGATAGAAGAATTTGGAACTCTAAATCCAACATGGATTGTAGTAGCTCTTTGAAACTTGACAAAATAAAGGAGTTCTCAGTTTTGTCTCTATGGTTTGTTTCCTCTTCAATTAGACCTAGGCACAGACTGTGGAAAAGCACTTTCATTGAGAGGGGTTGCCAAGATTCTAAGAAATAACGAGTTTCCGAAATACCAGCAAATATTTTTTCACCCAATCTTGATGATACTTGGTGGGAATGATCAGTACACAGATCCCACTTGGCTCACCAAATTTTGTTCTTCTAGGTTGAAGCGTTCGTCTACAGTAGCAGTTTTTATATTTAGGTTTCTCTCTGTTCTCTCCTATAAAGATAGATGAATTTGGAACTTTAAATCCAACATGGATTGTAGTAGCTCTTTGAAACTTGACAAAATAAAGGAGTTCTCAGTTTTTTCTCTATGGTTTGTTTCCTCTTCAAGTATCCCTAGGCAAAGACTGTGGAAAAGCACTTTCATTGAGAGGGGTTGCCAAGCTTCTAAGAAATAACGAGTTTCCGAAATACCAGCAAATATTTTTTCACCCAAACTTTATGATACTTGGTGCGAATGATCAGTACACAGATCCCACTTGGCTCACCAAATTTTGTTCTTCTAGGTTGAAGCGTTCGTCTACAGTAGCAGTTTTTATATTTAGGTTTCCCTCTGTTCTCTCCTGTATAGATAGATGAATTTGGAACTCTAAATCCAACATGGTTTGTAGTAGCTCTTTGAAACTTGACAAAATAAAGACTTCTGAGTTTTGTCTCTATGGTTTGTTTCCTCTTCAAGTAGCCCTAGGCACAGACTGTGGAAAAGCACTTTCATTGAGAGAGTTTGCCAAGCTTCTAAGAAATTACAAGTTTCCGAAATACCAGCAAATATTTTTTCACCCAATCTTGATGATACTTGGTGGTAATGATCAGTACACAAATCCCACTTGGCTCACCAAATTTTGTTCTTCTAGGTTGAAGCGTTCGTCTACAGCAGCAGTTTTTATATTTAGGTTTCTCTCTGTTCTCTCCTATATAGATAGATGAATTTGGAACTCTAAATCCAACATGGATTGTAGTAGCTCTTTGAAACTTGACAAAATAAAGGAGTTCTCAGTTTTGTCTCTATGGTTTGTTTCCTCTTCAAGTAGACCTAGGCACAGACTGTGGAAAAGCACTTTCATTGAGATGGGTTGCCAAGCTTCTAAGAAATAACGTGTTTCCAAAATACCAGCAAATATTTTTTCACCCAATCTTGATGATACTTTGTGGTAATGATCAGTACACAAGTCCCACTTGGCTCACCAAATTTTGTTCTTCTAGGTTGAAGCGTTCGTCTACAGTAGCAGTTTTTATATTTAGGTTTCTCTCTGTTCTCTCCTATAAAGATAGATGAATTTGGAACTTTAAATCCAACATGGATTGTAGTAGCTCTTTGGAACTTGACAAAATAAAGGAGTTCTCAGTTTTGTCTCTATGGTTTGTTTCCTCTTCAAGTATCCCTAGGCACAGACTGTGGAAAAGCACTTTCATTGAGAGGGGTTGCCAAGCTTCTAAGAAATAACGAGTTTCCGAAATACCAGCAAATATTTTTTCACCCAATCTTGATGATACTTGGTGGGAATGATCAGTACACAGATCCCACTTGGCTCACCAAATTTTGTTCTTCTAGGTTGAAGCGTTCGTCTACAGTAGCAGTTTTTATATTTAGGTTTCACTCTGTTCTCTCATATATAGATAGAAGAATTTGGAACTCTAAATCCAACATGGATTGTAGTAGCTCTTTGAAACTTGACAAAATAAAGGAGTTCTCAGTTTTGTCTCTATGGTTTGTTTCCTCTTCAATTAGACCTAGGCACAGACTGTGGAAAAGCACTTTCATTGAGAGGGGTTGCCAAGCTTCTAAGAAATAACGAGTTTCCGAAATACCAGCAAATATTTTTTCACCCAATCTTGATGATACTTGGTGGGAATGATCAGTACACAGATCCCACTTGGCTCACCAAATTTTGTTCTTCTAGGTTGAAGCGTTCGTCTACAGTAGCAGTTTTTATATTTAGGTTTCCCTCTGTTCTCTCCTGTATAGATAGATGAATTTGGAACTCTAAATCCAACATGGTTTGTAGTAGCTCTTTGAAACTTGACAAAATAAAGGAGTTCTCAGTTTTGTCTCTATGGATTGTTTCCTCTTCAATTAGCACTAGGCACACACTGTGGAAAAGCACTTTCTTTGGAAGGGGTTGCCAAGCTTCTAAGAAATAACGAGTTTCTGAAATACCAGCAAATATTTTTTCACCCAATCTTGATGATCCATGTTGCTAATGATAAGTACAAAAATCCCACTTGGCTCACCAAATTTTGTTCTTCTAGGTTGAAGCGTTCGTCTACAGTAGCCGTTTTTATATTTAGGTTTCACTCTGTTCTCTCATATTTAGATAGATGAATTTGGAACTCTAAATCCAACATGGTTTGTAGTAGCTCTTTGAAACTTGACAAAATAAAGAGATCTGAGTTTTGTCTATATGGTTTGTTTCCTCTTCAAGTAGCCCTAGGCACAGACTGTGGAAAACCACTTTCATTGAGAGGGGTTGCCAATCTTCTAAGAAATAACGAGTTTCCGAAATATCAGCAAATATTTTTTCACCCAATCTTGATGATACTTGGTGGTAATGATCAGTACACAGTACCCACTTGGCTCACCAAATTTTGTTCTTCTAGGTTGAAGCGTTCGTCTACAGTAGCCGTTTTTATATTTAGGTTTCACTCTCTTCTCTCATATATAGATAGATGAATTTGGAACTCTAAATCCAACATGGTTTGTAGTAGCTCTTACAAACTTGACAATATAAAGGAGTTCTCAGTTTTGTCTCTATGGTTTGTTTCCTCTTCAAATAGCCCTAGGCACAGACTATGGAAAAGCAATTTCATTGAGAGGGGTTGCCAATCTTCTAAGAAATAACGAGTTTCCAAAATACCAGCAAATATTTTTTCACCCAATCTTGATGATACTTGGTGGTAATGATCAGTACACAGATCCCACTTGGCTCACCAAATTTTGTTCTTCTAGGTTGAAGCGTTCGTCTACAGTAGCAGTTTTTATATTTAGGTTTCACTCTGTTCTCTCATATATAGATAGATGAATTTGGAACTCTAAATCCAACATGGTTTGTAGTAGCTCTTTGAAACTTGACAAAATAAAGGAGTTCTGAGTTTTTTTCTCTATGGTTTGTTTCCTCTTCAAGTAGCCCTAGGCGCAGACTCTTGAAAAGCACTTTCATTGAGAGGGGTTGCCAAGCTTCTAAGAAATAACGAGTTTCCGAAGTACCAGCAAATATTTTTTCACCCAATCTTGATGATACTGGTTGCTAATGATCAGTACACAAATCCCACTTGGCTCACCAAATTGTGTTCTTCTAGGTTGAAGCGTTCGCCTACAGTAGAAGTTTTTATATTTAGGTTTCTCTCTGTTCTCTCCTATATAGATATATGAATTTGTAACTCTAAATCCAACATGGTTTGTAGTAGCTCTTTGAAACTTGACAAAATAAAGGAGTTCTCAGTTTTGTCTCTATGGTTTGTTTCCTCTTCAAGTAGCCCTAGGCACAGACTGTGGAAAAGCACTTTCATTGAGAGAGTTTGCCAAGCTTCTAAGAAATTACAAGTTTCCGAAATACCAGCAAATATTTTTTCACCCAATCTTGATGATACTTGGTGGTAATGATCAGTACACAAATCCCACTTGGCTCACCAAATTTTGTTCTTCTAGGTTGAAGCGTTCGTCTACAGTAGCAGTTTTTATATTTAGGTTTCTCTCTGCTCTCTCCTATATAGATAGATGAATTTGGAACTTTAAATCCAACATGGATTGTAGTAGCTCTTTGAAACTTGACAAAATAAAGGAGTTCTCAGTTTTGTCTCTATGGTTTGTTTCCTCTTCAAGAAGCCCTAGGCACAGACTGTGGAAAAGCACTTTCATTGAGATGGGTTGCCAAGCTTCTAAGAAATAACGAGTTTCCGAAATACCAGCAAATATTTTTTCACCCAATCTTGATGATACTTGGTGGGAATGATCAGTAAACAGTTCCCACTTGGGTCACCAAATTTTGTTCTTCTAGGTTGAAGCGTTCGTCTACAGTAGCAGTTTTTATATTCAGGTTTCACTCTTTTCTCTCATATATAGATAGATGAATTTGGAACTCTAAATCCAACATGGTTTGTAGTAGCTCTTTGAAACTTGACAAAATAAAGGAGTTCTGAGTTTTGTCTCTATGGTTTGTTTCCTCTTCAAGTAGCCCTAGGGAAAGACTGTGGAAAAGCAATTTCATTGAGAGGGGTTGACAAGCTTCTAAGAAATAACGAGTTTCCAAAATACCAGCCAATAGTTTTTCACCAATCTTGATGATACTTGGTGGGAATGATCAGTACACAGATCCCACTTGGCTCACCAAATTTTGTTATTCTAGGTTGAAGCGTTCGTCTACAGTAGCCGTTTTTATATTTAGGTTTCACTCTGTTCTCTCATATATACATAGATGAATTTGGAACTCTAAATCCAACATGGTTTGTAGTAGCTCTTTGAAACTTGACAAAATAAAGAGTTCTGAGTTTTGTTTCTATGGTTTGTTTCCTCTTCAAGTAGCCCTAGGCACAGACTGTGGAAAACCACTTTCATTGAGAGGCGTTGCCAAGCTTCTAAGAAATAACGAGTTTCCGAAATACCAGCAAATATTTTTCACCCAATCTTGATGATACTTGGTGGGAATGATCAGTACACAGCAACCACTTGGCTCACCAAATTTTGTTCTTCTATGTTGAAGCGTTCGTCTACAGTAGTCGTTTTATATTTAGGTTCCACTCTGTTCTCTCATATATAGATAGATGAATTTGGAACTCTAAATCCAACATGGTTTGTAGTAGCTCTTTGAAACTTGACAAAATAAAGGAGTTCTGTGTTTTGTCTCTATGGTTTGTTTCCTCTTCAAGTAGCCCTAGGCGCAGACTCGGGAAAAGCACTTTCATTGAGAGGGGTTGCCAAGCTTCTAAGAAATAACGAGTTTCCGAAGTACCAGCAAATATTTTTTCACCCAATATTGATGATACTGGTTGCTAATGATCAGTACACAAATCCCACTTGGCTCCCCAAATTGTGTTCTTCTAGGTTGAACCGTTGGCCTACAGTAGAAGTTTTTATATTTAGGTTTCCCTCTGTTCTCTCATATATAGATATATGAATTTGGAACTCTAAATCCAACATGGTTTGTAGTAGCTCTTTGAAACTTGACAAAATAAAGGAGTTCTGAGTTTTGTCTCTATGGTTTGTTTCCTCTTCAAGTAGCCCTTGGCACAGACTGTGGAAAAGCACTTTCATTGAGAGAGTTTGCCAAGCTTCTAAGAAATTACAAGTTTCCGAAATACCAGCAAATATTTTTTCACCCAATCTTGATGATACTTGGTGGTAATGATCAGTACACAAATCCCACTTGGCTCACCAAATTTTGTTCTTCTAGGTTGAAGCGTTCGTCTACAGTAGCAGTTTTTATATTTAGGTTTCTCTCTGTTCTCTCCTATATAGATAGATGAATTTGGAACTCTAAATCCAACATGGATTGTAGTAGCACTTTGAAACCTGACAAAATAAAGGAGTTCTCAGTTTTGTCTCTATGGTTTGTTTCCTCTTCAAGTAGACCTAGGCACAGACTGTGGAAGCACTTCCATTGAGATGGGTTGCCAAGCTTCTAAGAAATAACGGGTTTCCAAAATACCAGCAAATATTTTTTCACCCAATCTTGATGATACCTGGTGGTAATGATCAGTACACAAATCCCACTTGGCTCACCAAATTTTGTTCTTCTAGGTTGAAGCGTTCGTCTACAGTAGCAGTTTTTGTATTTAGGTTTCTCTCTGTTCTCTCCTATATAGATAGATGAATTTGGAACTTTAAATCCAACATGGATTGTAGTAGCTCTTTGAAACTTGACAAAATAAAGGAGTTCTCAGTTTTGTCTCTATGGTTTGTTTCCTCTTCAAGTAGCCCTAGGCACAGACTGTGGAAAAGCACTTTCATTGAGATGGGTTGCCAAGCTTCTAAGAAATAACGAGTTTCCGAAATACCAGCAAATATTTTTTCACCCAATCTTGATGATACTTGGTGGGAATGATCAGTAAACAGTTCCCACTTGGGTCACCAAATTTTGTTCTTCTAGGTTGAAGCGTTCGTCTACAGTAGCAGTTTTTATATTCAGGTTTCACTCTTTTCTCTCATATATAGATAGATGAATTTGGAACTCTAAATCCAACATGGTTTGTAGTAGCTCTTTGAAACTTGACAAAATAAAGGAGTTCTGAGTTTTGTCTCTATGGTTTGTTTCCTCTTCAAGTAGCCCTAGGGACAGACTGTGGAAAAGCAATTTCATTGAGAGGGGTTGCCAAGCTTCTTAGAAATAACGAGTTTCCAAAATACCAGCCAATAGTTTTTCACCAATCTTGATGATACTTGGTGGGAATGATCAGTACACAGATCCAACTTGGCTCACCAAATTTTGTTATTCTAGGTTGAAGCGTTCGTATACAGTAGCCGTTTTTATATTTAGGTTTCACTCTGTTCTCTCATATATAGATAGATGAATTTGGAACTCTAAATTCAACATGGTTTGTAGTAGCTCTTTGAAACTTGACAAAATAAAGAGTTCTGAGTTTTGTTTCTATGGTTTGTTTCCTCTTCAAGTAGCCCTAGGCACAGACTGTGGAAAACCACTTTCATTGAGAGGCGTTGCCAAGCTTCTAAGAAATAACGAGTTTCCGAAATATCAGCAAATATTTTTCACCCAATCTTGATGATACTTGGTGGTAATGATCAGTACACAGTAGCCACTTGGCTCACGAAATTTTGTTCTTCTATGTTGAAGCGTTCGTCTACAGTAGTCGTTTTATATTTAGGTTCCACTCTGTTCTCTCATATATAGATAGATGAATTTGGAACTCTAAATCCAACATGGTTTGTAGTAGCTCTTTGAAACTTGACAAAATAAAGGAGTTCTGAGTTTTGTCTCTATGGTTTGTTTCCTCTTCAAGTAGCCCTTGGCACAGACTGTGGAAAAGCACTTTCATTGAGAGAGTTTGCCAAGCTTCTAAGAAATTACAAGTTTCCGAAATACCAGCAAATATTTTTTCACCCAATCTTGATGATACTTGGTGGTAATGATCAGTACACAAATCCCACTTGGCTCACCAAATTTTGTTCTTCTAGGTTGAAGCGTTCGTCTACAGTAGCAGTTTTTATATTTAGGTTTATCTCTGTTCTCTCCTATATACATAGATGAATTTGGAAATCTAAATCCAACATGGATTGTAGTAGCTCTTTGAAACTTGACAAAATAAAGGAGTTCTCAGTTTTGTCTCTATGGTTTGTTTTCTCTTCAAGTAGACCTAGGCACAGACTGTGGAAAAGCACTTTCATTGAGAGGGGTTGCCAAGCTTATAAGAAATAACGAGTTTCCGAAATACCAGCAAATATTTTTTCACCCAATCTTGATGATACTTGGTGGTAATGATCAGTACACAGATCCCACTTGGCTCACCAAATTTTGTTCTTCTAGGTTGAAGCGTTCATCTACAGTAGCAGTTTTTATATTTAGGTTTCTCTCTGTTCTCTCCTATATAGATAGATGAATTTGGAACTCTAAATCCAACATGGATTGTAGTAGCACTTTGAAACCTGACAAAATAAAGGAGTTCTCAGTTTTGTCTCTATGGTTTGTTTCCTCTTCAAGTAGACCTAGGCACAGACTGTGGAAGCACTTTCATTGAGATGGGTTGCCAAGCTTCTAAGAAATAACGGGTTTCCAAAATACCAGCAAATATTTTTTCACCCAATCTTGATGATACTTGGTGGTAATGATCAGTACACAAATCCTACGTGGCTCACCAAATTTTGTTCTTCTAGGTTGAAGCGTTCGTCTACAGTAGCAGTTTTTATATTTAGGTTTCCCTCTGTTTTCTCCTCTATAGATAGATGAATTTGGAACTCTAAATCCAACATGATTTGTAGTAGCTCTTTGAAACTTGACAAAATAAAGGAGTTCTCAGTTTTGTCTCTATGGATTGTTTCCTCTTCAATTAGCACTAGGCACCCACTGTGGAAAAGCAATTTCATTGAGAGGGGTTGCCAAGCTTCTAAGAAATAACGAGTTTCTGAAATACCAGCAAATATTTTTTCACCCAATCTTGATCATACTTGTTGCTAATGATCAGTACACAAATCCCACTTGGCTCACCAAATTGTGTTCTGCTAGGTTGAAGCGTTCTCCTATAGTAGCAGTTTTTATATTTAGGTTTCCTTCTGTTCTCTCCTATATAGATATATGAATTTGGAACTCTAAATCCAACATTGTTTGTAGTAGCTCTTTGAAACTTGACAAAATAAAGGAGTTCTCAGTTTTGTCTCTATGGTTTGTTTCCTCTTCAAGTAGCCCTAGGCACAGACTGTGGAAAAGCACTTTCATTGAGAGAGTTTGCCAAGCTTCTAAGAAATTACAAGTTTCCGAAATACCAGCAAATATTTTTTCACCCAATCTTGATGATACTTGGTGGTAATGATCAGTACACAAATCCCACTTGGCTCACCAAATTTTGTTCTTCTAGGTTGAAGCGTTCGTCTACAGTAGCAGTTTTTATATTTAGGTTTCTCTCTGTTCTCTCCTATATAGATAGATGAATTTGGAACTTTAAATCCAACATGGATTGTAGTAGCTCTTTGAAACTTGACAAAATAAAGGAATTCTCAGTTTTGTCTCTATGGTTTGTTTCCTCTTCAAGTAGCCCTAGGCACTGACTGTGGAAAAGCACTTTCATTGAGATGGGTTGCCAAGCTTCTAAGAAATAACGAGTTTCCGAAATACCAGCAAATATTTTTTCACCCAATCTTGATGATACTTGGTGGGAATGATCAGTAAACAGTTCCCACTTGGGTCACCAAATTTTGTTCTTCTAGGTTGAAGCGTTCGTCTACAGTAGCAGTTTTTATATTCAGGTTTCACTCTTTTCTCTCATATATAGATAGATGAATTTGGAACTCTAAATCCAACATGGTTTGTAGTAGCTCTTTGAAACTTGACAAAATAAAGAGTTCTGAGTTTTGTTTCTATGGTTTGTTTCCTCTTCATGTAGCCCTAGGCACAGACTGTGGAATAGCACTTTCATTGAGAGGGGTTGCCAAGCTTCTAAGAAATAACGAGTTTCCGAAGTACCAGCAAATATTTTTTCACCCAATCTTGATGATACTTGTTGAAAATGATCAGTACACAAATCCCACTTGGCTCACCAAATTTTGTTCTTCTAGGTTGAAGCGTTCGTCTACAGTAGCAGTTTTTATATTTAGGTTTCCCTCTGTTTTCTCCTCTATAGATAGATGAATTTGGAACTCTAAATCCAACATGGTTTGTAGTAGCTCTTTGAAACTTGACAAAATAAAGGAGTTCTCAGTTTTGTCTCTATGGATTGTTTCCTCTTCAATTAGCACTAGGCACCCACTGTGGAAAAGCAATTTCATTGAGAGGGGTTGCCAAGCTTCTAAGAAATAACGAGTTTCTGAAATACCAGCAAATATTTTTTCACCCAATCGTGATCATACTTGTTGCTAATGATCAGTACACAAATCCCACTTGGCTCACCAAATTGTGTTCTGCTAGGTTGAAGCGTTCTCCTATAGTAGCAGTTTTTATATTTAGGTTTCCTTCTGTTCTCTCCTATATAGATATATGAATTTGGAACTCTAAATCCAACATTGTTTGTAGTAGCTCTTTGAAACTTGACAAAATAAAGGAGTTCTCAGTTTTGTCTCTATGGTTTGTTTCCTCTTACAGTAGCCCTAGGCACAGACTGTGGAAAAGCACTTTCATTGAGAGAGTTTGCCAAGCTTCTAAGAAATTACAAGTTTCCGAAATACCAGCAAATATTTTTTCAAACAAATCTTGATGATACTTGGTGGTAATGATCAGTACACAAATCCCAATTGGCTCACCAAATTTTGTTCTTCTAGGTTGAAGCGTTCGTCTACAGTAGCAGTTTTTATATTTAGGTTTCCCTCTGTTCTCTCCTATATAGATAGATGAATTTGGAACTCTAAATCCAACATGGTTTGTAGTAGCTCTTTGAAACTTGACAAAATAAAGGAGTTCTCAGTTTTGTCTCTATGGTTTGTTTCCTCTTCAAGTAGCCCTAGGCACAGACTTGGAAAAGCACTTTCATTGAGAGAGTTTGCCAAGTTTCTAAGAAATTACAAGTTTCTGAAATACCAGCAAATATTTTTTCACCCAATCTTGATGATACTTGGTGGTAATGATCAGTACACAGATCCCACTTGGCTCACCAAATTTTGTTCTTCTAGGTTGAAGCGTTCGTCTACAGTAGCAGTTTTTATATTTAGGTTTCTCTCTGTTCTCTCCTATATAGATAGATGAATTTGGAACTCTAAATCCAACATGGATTGTAGTAGCTCTTTGAAACTTGACAAAATAAAGAAGTTCTCAGTTTTGTCTCTATGGTTTGTTTCCTCTTCAAGTAGCCCTAGGCACAGACTGTGGAAGCACTTTCATTGAGATGGGTTGCCAAGCTTCTAAGAAATAACGTGTTTCCAAAATACCAGCAAATATTTTTTTCACCCAATCTTGATGATACTTGGTGGTAATGATCAGTACACAAATCCCACTTGGCTCACCAAATTGTGTTCTTCTAGGTTGAAGCGTTCGTCTACAGCAGCAGTTTTTATATTTAGGTTTCTCTCTGTTCTCTCCTATAAAGATAGATGAATTTGGAACTTTAAATCCAACATGGATTGTAGTAGCTCTTTGAAACTTGACAAAATAAAGGAGTTCTCAGTTTTGTCTCTATGATTTGTTTCCTCTTCAAGTAGCCCTAGGCACAGACTGTGGAAAAGCACTTTCATTGAGATGGGTTGCCAAGCTTCTAAGAAATAACGAGTTTCCGAAATACCAGCAAATATTTTTTCTCCCAATCTTGATGATACTTGGTGGGAATGATCAGTAAACAGTTCCCACTTGGCTCACCAAATTTTGTTCTTCTAGGTTGAAGCATTCGTCTACAGTAGCAGTTTTTATATTTAGGTTTCACTCTGTTCTCTCATATATAGATAGATGAATTTGGAACTCTAAATCCAACATGGTTTGTAGTAGCTCTTTGAAACTTGACGAAATAAAGGACTTCTGAGTTTTGTCTCTATGGTTTGTTTCCTCTTCAAGTAGCCCTAGGCGCAGAATCTGGAAAAGCAATTTCATTGAGAGGGGTTGCCAAGCTTCTAAGAAATAACGAGTTTCCGAAGTACCAGCAAATATTTTTTCACCCAATCTTGATGATACTTGTTGCTAATGATCAGTACACAAATCCCACTTGGCTCACCAAATTGTGTTCTTCTAGGTTGAAGCGTTCGTCTACAGTAGCAGTTTTTATATTTAGGTTTCCATCTGTTCTCTCCTGTATAGATAGATGAATTTGGAACTCTAAATCCAACATGGTTTGTAGTAGCTCTTTGAAACTTGACAAAATAAAGGAGTTCTCAGTTTTGTCTCTATGGATTGTTTCCTCTTCAATTAGCACTAGGCACACACTGTGGAAAAGCACTTTCTTTGAGAGGGGTTGCCAAGCTTCTAAGAAATAACGAGTTTCTGAAATACCAGCAAATATTTTTTCACCCAATCTTGATGATCCATGTTGCTAATGATCAGTACAAAAATCCCACTTGGCTCACCAAATTTTGTTCTTCTAGGTTGAAGCGTTCGTCTACAGTAGCCGTTTTTATATTTAGGTTTCACTCTGTTCTCTCATATTTAGATAGATGAATTTGGAACTCTAAATCCAACATGGTTTGTAGTAGCTCTTTGAAACTTGACAAAATAAAGAGTTCTGAGTTTTGTCTCTATGGTTTGTTTCCTCTTCAAGTAGCCCTAGGCACAGACTGTGGAAAACCTTTCATTGAGAGGGGTTGCCAATCTTCTAAGAAATAACGAGTTTCCGAAATATCAGCAAATATTTTTTCACCCAATCTTGATGATACTTGGTGGTAATGATCAGTACACAGTACCCACTTGGCTCACCAATTTTGTTCTTCTAGGTTGAACCGTTCGTCTACAGTAGCCGTTTTTATATTTAGGTTTCACTCTGTTCTCTCATATATAGATAGATGAATTTGGAACTCTAAATCCAACATGGTTTGTAGTAGCTCTTTGAAACTTGACAAAATAAAGAGTTCTGAGTTTTGTTTCTATGGTTTGTTTCCTCTTCATGTAGCCCTAGGCACAGACTGTGGAAAAGCACTTTCATTGAGAGGGGTTGCCAAGCTTCTAAGAAATAACGAGTTTCCGAAGTACCAGCAAATATTTTTTCACCCAATCTTGATGATACTTGTTGAAAATGATCAGTACACAAATCCCACTTGGCTCACCAAATTTTGTTCTTCTAGGTTGAAGCGTTCGTCTACAGTAGCAGTTTTTATATTTAGGTTTCCCTCTGTTTTCTCCTCTATAGATAGATGAATTTGGAACTCTAAATCCAACATGGTTTGTAGTAGCTCTTTGAAACTTGACAAAATAAAGGAGTTCTCAGTTTTGTCTCTATGGATTGTTTCCTCTTCAATTAGCACTAGGCACCCACTGTGGAAAAGCAATTTCATTGAGAGGGGTGCCAAGCTTCTAAGAAATAACGAGTTTCTGAAATACCAGCAAATATTTTTTCACCCAATCTTGATCATACTTGTTGCTAATGATCAGTACACAAATCCCACTTGGCTCACCAAATTGTGTTCTGCTAGGTTGAAGCGTTCTCCTATAGTAGCAGTTTTTATATTTAGGTTTCCTTCTGTTCTCTCCTATATAGATATATGAATTTGGAACTCTAAATCCAACATTGTTTGTAGTAGCTCTTTGAAACTTGACAAAATAAAGGAGTTCTCAGTTTTGTCTCTATGGTTTGTTTCCTCTTAAAGTAGCCCTAGGCACAGACTGTGGAAAAGCACTTTCATTGAGAGAGTTTGCCAAGCTTCTAAGAAATTACAAGTTTCCGAAATACCAGCAAATATTTTTTCAAACAAATCTTGATGATACTTGGTGGTAATGATCAGTACACAAATCCCAATTGGCTCACCAATTTTGTTCTTCTAGGTTGAAGCGTTCGTCTACAGTAGCAGTTTTTATATTTAGGTTTCCCTCTGTTCTCTCCTATATAGATAGATGAATTTGGAACTCTAAATCCAACATGGTTTGTAGTAGCTCTTTGAAACTTGACAAAATAAAGGAGTTCTCAGTTTTGTCTCTATGGGTTTGTTTCCTCTTCAAGTAGCCCTAGGCACAGACTTGGAAAAGCACTTTCATTGAGAGAGTTTGCCAAGTTTCTAAGAAATTACAAGTTTCTGAAATACCAGCAAATATTTTTCACCCAATCTTGATGATACTTGGTGGTAATGATCAGTACACAGATCCCACTTGGCTCACCAAATTTTGTTCTTCTAGGTTGAAGCGTTCGTCTACAGTAGCAGTTTTTATATTTAGGTTTCTCTCTGTTCTCTCCTATATAGATAGATGAATTTGGAACTCTAAATCCAACATGGATTGTAGTAGCTCTTTGAAACTTGACAAAATAAAGAAGTTCTCAGTTTTGTCTCTATGGTTTGTTTCCTCTTCAAGTAGCCCTAGGCACAGACTGTGGAAGCACTTTCAATGAGATGGGTTGCCAAGCTTCTAAGAAATAACGTGTTTCCAAAATACCAGCAAATATTTTTTTCACCCAATCTTGATGATACTTGGTGGTAATGATCAGTACACAAATCCCACTTGGCTCACCAAATTGTGTTCTTCTAGGTTGAAGCGTTCGTCTACAGCAGCAGTTTTTATATTTAGGTTTCTCTCTGTTCTCTCCTATATAGATAGATGAATTTGGAACTTTAAATCCAACATGGATTGTAGTAGCTCTTTGAAACTTGACAAAATAAAGGAGTTCTCAGTTTTGTCTCTATGATTTGTTTCCTCTTCAAGTAGCCCTAGGCACTGACTGTGGAAAAGCACTTTCATTGAGATGGGTTGCCAAGCTTCTAAGAAATAACGAGTTTCCGAAATACCAGCAAATATTTTTTCACCCAATCTTGATGATACTTGGTGGGAATGATCAGTAAACAGTTCCCACTTGGGTCACCAAATTTTGTTCTTCTAGGTTGAAGCGTTCGTCTACAGTAGCAGTTTTTATATTCAGGTTTCACTCTTTTCTCTCATATATAGATAGATGAATTTGGAACTCTAAATCCAACATGGTTTGTAGTAGCTCTTTGAAACTTGACAAAATAAAGAGTTCTGAGTTTTGTTTCTATGGTTTGTTTCCTCTTCATGTAGCCCTAGGCACAGACTGTGGAATAGCACTTTCATTGAGAGGGGTTGCCAAGCTTCTAAGAAATAACGAGTTTCCGAAGTACCAGCAAATATTTTTTCACCCAATCTTGATGATACTTGTTGAAAATGATCAGTACACAAATCCCACTTGGCTCACCAAATTTTGTTCTTCTAGGTTGAAGCGTTCGTCTACAGTAGCAGTTTTTATATTTAGGTTTCCCTCTGTTTTCTCCTCTATAGATAGATGAATTTGGAACTCTAAATCCAACATGGTTTGTAGTAGCTCTTTGAAACTTGACAAAATAAAGGAGTTCTCAGTTTTGTCTCTATGGATTGTTTCCTCTTCAATTAGCACTAGGCACCCACTGTGGAAAAGCAATTTCATTGAGAGGGGTTGCCAAGCTTCTAAGAAATAACGAGTTTCTGAAATACCAGCAAATATTTTTTCACCCAATCGTGATCATACTTGTTGCTAATGATCAGTACACAAATCCCACTTGGCTCACCAAATTGTGTTCTGCTAGGTTGAAGCGTTCTCCTATAGTAGCAGTTTTTATATTTAGGTTTCCTTCTGTTCTCTCCTATATAGATATATGAATTTGGAACTCTAAATCCAACATGGTTTGTAGTAGCTCTTTGAAACTTGACAAAATAAAGAGTTCTGAGTTTTGTCTCTATGGTTTGTTTCCTCTTCAAGTAGCCCTAGGCACAGACTGTGGAAAAGCACTTTCATTGAGAGAGTTTGCCAAGCTTCTAAGAAATTACAAGTTTCCGAAATACCAGCAAATATTTTTTCAAACAAATCTTGATGATACTTGGTGGTAATGATCAGTACACAAATCCCAATTGGCTCACCAAATTTTGTTCTTCTAGGTTGAAGCGTTCGTCTACAGTAGCAGTTTTTATATTTAGGTTTCCCTCTGTTCTCTCCTATATAGATAGATGAATTTGGAACTCTAAATCCAACATGGTTTGTAGTAGCTCTTTGAAACTTGACAAAATAAAGGAGTTCTCAGTTTTGTCTCTATGGTTTGTTTCCTCTTCAAGTAGCCCTAGGCACAGACTTGGAAAAGCACTTTCATTGAGAGAGTTTGCCAAGTTTCTAAGAAATTACAAGTTTCTGAAATACCAGCAAATATTTTTTCACCCAATCTTGATGATACTTGGTGGTAATGATCAGTACACAGATCCCACTTGGCTCACCAAATTTTGTTCTTCTAGGTTGAAGCGTTCGTCTACAGTAGCAGTTTTTATATTTAGGTTTCTCTCTGTTCTCTCCTATATAGATAGATGAATTTGGAACTCTAAATCCAACATGGATTGTAGTAGCTCTTTGAAACTTGACA
>NW_027514230.1:0-25786 GCF_048772815.1 Callospermophilus lateralis
TTTCCAAAATACCAGCAAATATTTTTTCACCCAATCTTGACTATACTTGGTGGTAATGATCAGTACAAAAATCCCACTTGGCTCACCAAATTTTGTTCTTCTAGGTTGAAGCGTTCATCTACAGTAGCAGTTTTTATATTTAGGTTTCTCTCTGTTCTCTCCTATATAGATAGATGAATTTGGAACTCTAAATCCAACATGGATTGTAGTAGCTCTTTGAAACTTGACAAAATAAAGGAGTTCTCAGTTTTGTCTCTATGGTTTGTTTCCTCTTCAAGTAGCCCTAGGCACAGACTGTGGAAAAGCACTTTCATTGAGAGGGGTTGCCAAGCTACTAAGAAATAACGAGTTTCCAAAATACCAGCAAATATTTTTTCACCCAATCTTGATGATACTTGTTGCTAATGATCAGTACACAAATCCCACTTGGCTCACCAAATTCTGTTCTACTAGGTTGAAGCGTTCGTCCACAGTAGCAGTTTTTATATTTAGGTTTCCCTCTGTTCTCTCCTATATAGATAGATGAATTTGGAACTCTAAATCCAACATGGTTTGTAGTAGCTCTTTGAAACGTGACAAAATAAAGGAGTTCTCAGTTTTGTCTCTATGGTTTGTTTCCTCTTCTTGTAGACCTAGGCACAGACTGTGGAAAAGCACTTTAATTGAGAGGGGTTGCCAACTTCTAAGAAATAACGAGTTTCCGAAATACCAGCAAATATTTTTTCACCCAATCTTGATGATACTTGGTGGTAATGATCAGTACACAAATCCCACGTGGCTCACCAAATTTTGTTCTTCTACGTTGAAGCGTTCGTCTACAGTAGCAGTTTTTATATTTAGGTTTCACTCTGTTCTCTCATATATAGATAGATGAATTTGGAACTCTAAATCCAACATGGTTTGTAATAGCTCTTTGAAACTTCACAAAATAAAGGAGTTCTGAGTTTTGTCTCTGTGGTTTGTTTCCTCTTCAAGTAGCCCTAGGCACAGACTGTGAAAAACCACTTTCATGGAGAGGGTTTGCCAAGCTTCTAAGAAATAACGAGTTTCCGAAATACCAGCAAATATTTTTTCACCCAATCTTGATGATACATGTTGCTAATGATCAGTACACAAATCCCATTTGGCTCACCAAATTTTTTTCTTCTAGGTTGAAGCGTTCGTCTACAGTAGCAGTTTTTATATTTAGCTTACCCTCTGTTCTCTGCTATATAGATTGATCAATTTGGAACTCTAAATACAACATGGTTTTTAGTAGCTCTTTGAAACTTGACAAAATAAAGGAGTTCTCAGTTTTGTTTGAATGGTTTGTTTCCTCTTCAATAAGCCCTAGGCACAGACTGTGGAAAAGCACTTTCATTGGGAGGGGTTGCCAAGCCTCCAAGAAATTATGAATTTCTGAAATACCAGCAAATATTTTTTCACCCAATCTTGATGATACTTGGTGGTAATGATCAGTACACAAATCCCACTTTGCTCACCAAATTTTGTTCTTCTAGGTTGAAGCATTCGTCTACAGTAGCAGTTTTTACATTTAGGTTTCCCTCTGTTCTCTCCTATTTAGACAGATGAATTTGGAACTCTAAATGCAACATGCTTTTTAGTAGCTCTTTGAAACTTGACAAAATAAAGGAGTTGTCAGTTTTGTCTCTATGGTTTGTTTCCTCTTCAGGTAGCCCTACGCACAGACTGTGGAAAAGCACTTTCATTGAGAGGGGTTGCCAAGCTTCTAAGAAATTACAAGTTTCCGAAATACCAGCAAATATTTTTCACCCAATCTTGATGATTCTTGGTGGTAATGATCAGTACACAAATCCCACTTGGCTCACCAAATTTTGTTCTTCTAGGTTGAAGCGTTCGTCTACAGTAGCAGTTTTTATATTTAGGTTTCCCTCTGTTCTCTCCTATATAGATAGATGAATTTGGAACTCTAAATCCAACATGGTTTGTACTAGCTCTTTGATACTTGACAAAATAAAGGAGTTCTCAGTTTTGTCTCTATGGTTTGTTTCCTCTTCAAGTAGCCCTAGTCACAGACTGAGGAAAAGCACTTTCATTGAGAGGGGTTGCCAAGCTTCTAAGAAATAAGGAGTTTCCGAAATACCAGCAAATATTTTTTCACCCAATCTTGATGATACTTGGTGGTAATGATCAGTACACAAATCCCACTTGGCTCACCAAATTTTGTTCTTGTAGGTTGATGCGTTCGTCTACAGTAGCAGTTTTTATATTTAGGTTTCTCTCTGTTCTCTCCTATATAGATAGATGAATTTGGAACTCTAAATCCAAAATGGATTGTAGTAGCTCTTTGAAACTTGACAAAATAAAGGAGTTCTCAGTTTTGTCTCTATGGTTTGTTTCCTCTTCAAGTAGCCCTAGGCACAGACTGAGGAAAAGCACTTTCATTGAGAGGGATTGCCAAGCTTCTAAGAAATAACGAGTTTCCGAAATACCAGCAAATATTTTTTCACCCAATCTTGATGATACTTGTTGCTAATGATCAGTACATAAATCCCACTTGGCTCACCAAATTTTGTTCTTCTAGGTTGAAGCGTTCGTCTACAGTAGCAGTTTTTATATCTAGGTTTCCCTCTGTTCTCTCCTATATAGATAGATGAATTTTAAACTCTAAATCCAACATGGTTTGTAGTAGCTCTTTGAAACTTGACAAAATAAAGGAGCTCTCAGTTTTGTCTCTATGGTTTGTTTCCTCTTCAAGTAGCCCTAGGCACAGATTGTGAAAAAGCACTTTAATTGAGAGGGGTTGCCAAGCTTCTAAGAAATAACGAGTTTCAGAAATACCAGCAAATATTTTTTCAGCCAATCTTGATGATACTTGTTGCTGATGATCAGTACACACATCCCACTTGGCTCACCAAATTCTGTTCTTCTAGGTTGAAGCGTTCGTCTATAGTAGCAGTTTTTATATTTAGGTTTCCCTCTGTTCTCTCATATATAGATAGATGAATTTGGAACTCTAAATCCAACATGGTTTGCAGTAGCTCTTTGAAACTTGAGAAAATAAAGGAGTTCTCAGTTTTGTCTCTATGGTTTGTTTCCTCTTCAATAAGCCCTAGGCACAAACTGTGGAAAAGCACTTTCATTGAGAGGGGTATCCAAGCTTCTAAGAAATTATGAATTTCTGAAATACCAGCAAATATTTTTTCACCCAATCTTGATGATACTTGTTGCTAATGATCAGTACACAAATCCCACTTTGCTCACCAAATTTTGTTCTTCTAGGTTGAAGCATTCGTCTACAGTAGCAGTTTTTATATTTAGGTTTCCCACTGTTCTCTCCTATTTAGATAGATGAATTTGGAACTCTAAATCCAACATGGTTTTTAGTAGCTCTTTGAAACTTGACAAAATAAAGGAGTTCTCAGTTTTGTCTCTATGGTTTGTTTCCTCTTCAAGTAGCCCTTGGCACAGACTGTGGAAAAGCAATTTCATTGAGAGGGTTTCCAAGCTTCTAAGAAATAACGAGTTTCCGAAATACCAGCAAATATGTTTTCACCCAATCTTGATGATACTTGTTGCTGATGATCAGTACACAAATCCCACTTGGCTCACCAAATTCTGTTATTCTAGGTTGAAGCGTTCGTCTACAGTAGCAGTTTTTATATTTAGGTTTCCCTCTGTTTTCCCCTATATAAATAGATGAATTTGGAACTCTAAATCCAACATGGTTTGTAATAGCTCTTTGAAACTTCACAAAATAAAGGAGTTCTGAGTTTTGTCTCTGTGGTTTGTTTCCTCTTCATGTAGCCCTAGGCACAGACTGTGAAAAACCACTTTCATGGAGAGGGTTTGCCAACTTCTAAGAAATAACGAGTTTCCGAAATACCAGCAAATATTTTTCACCCAATCTTGATGATACATGTTGCTAATGATCAGTACACAAATCCCACTTGGCTCAAAATTTTGTTCTTCTAGGTTGAAGCGTTCGTCTACAGTAGCAGTTTTTATATTTAGCTTACCCTCTGTTCTCTGCTATATAGATTGATGAATTTGGAACTCTAAATCCAACATGGTTTTTAGTAGCTCTTTGAAACTTGACAAAATAAAGGAGTTCTCAGTTTTGTTTCTATGGTTTGTTTCCTCTTCAATAAGCGCTAGGCACAGACTGTGGAAAAGCACTTTCATTGGGAGGGGTTGCCAAGCCTCTAAAAAATTATGAATTTCTGAAATACCAGCAAATATTTTTTCACCCAATCTTGATGATACTTGGTGGTAATGATCAGTACACAAATCCCACTTTGCTCACCAAATTTTGTTCTTCTAGGTTGAAGCATTCGTCTACAGTAGCAGTTTTTACATTTAGGTTTCCCTCTGTTCTCTCCTATTTAGAAGGATGAATTTGGAACTCTAAATGCAACATGCTTTTTAGTAGCTCTTTGAAACTTGACAAAATAAAGGAGTTCTCAGTTTTGTCTCTATGGTTTGTTTCCTCTTCAGGTAGCCCTACGCACAGACTGTGGAAAAGCACTTTCATTGAGAGGGGTTGCCAAGCTTCTAAGAAATTACAAGTTTCCGAAATACCAGCAAATATTTTTTCACCCAATCTTGATGATTCTTGGTGGTAATGATCAGTACACAAATCCCACTTGGCTCACCAAATTTTGTTCTTCTAGGTTGAAGCGTTCGTCTACAGTAGCAGTTTTTATATTTAGGTTTCCCTCTGTTCTCTCCTATATAGATAGATGAATTTGGAACTCTAAATCCAACATGGTTTGTACTAGCTCTTTGAAACTTGACAAAATAAAGGAGTTCTCAGTTTTGTCTCTATGGTTTGTTTCCTCTTCAAGTAGCCCTAGTCACAGACTGAGGAAAAGCACTTTCATTGAGAGGGGTTGCCAAGCTTCTAAGAAACAAGGAGTTTCCGAAATACCAGCAAATATTTTTTCACCCAATCTTGATGATACTTGTTGCTAATGATCAGTACACAAATCCCACTTGGCTCACCAAATTTTGTTCTTCTAGGTTGATGCGTTCGTCTACAGTAGCAGTTTTTATATTTAGGTTTCTCTCTGTTCTCTCCTATATAGATAGAAGAATTTGGAACTCTAAATCCAAAATGGATTGTAGTAGCTCTTTGAAACTTGAGAAAATAAAGGAGTTCTCAGTTTTGTCTCTATGGTTTGTTTCGTCTTCAAGTAGCCCTAGGCACAGACAGTGGAAGCACTTTCATTGTGATGGGTTGCCAAGCTTCTAAGAAATAACGGGTTTCCAAAATACCAGCAAATATTTTTTCACCCAGTCTTGATGATACTTTGTGGTAATGATCGGTACACAATTCCCACTTGGCTCACCAAATTTTGTTCTTCTAGGTTGAAGCGTTCGTCTACAGTAGCAGTTTATATTTAGGTCTCCCTCTGTTCTCTCCTGTAAAGATAGATGAATTTGGAACACGAAATCCAACATGGTTTGTACTAGCTCTTTGAAACTTGAAAAATAAAAGCGTTCTCAGTTTTGTCTCTATGGATTGTTTCCTCTTCTCTTAGCCCTAGGCAAAGACTGTGGAAAAGCACTTTCATTGAGAGGGGTTGCCAAGCTTCTAAGAAATAACAAGTTTCCGAAATACCAGCAAATATTTTTTCACCCAAACTTGATGATACTTGTTGCTAATGATCAGTACACAAATCCCACTTGGCTCACCAAATTTTGTTCTTCTAGGTTGAAGCATTCGTCTACAGTAGCAGTTTTTATAATTAGGTTTCTCTCTGTTCTCTCCTATATAGATAGATGAATTTGGAACTCTAAATTCAACATGGTTTGTAGTAGCTCTTTGAAACTTGACAAAATAAAGGAGTTCTCAGTTTTGTCTCTATGGTTTGTTTCCTCTTCAATAAGCATTAGGCACAGACTGTGGAAAAGCACTTTCATTGAGAGGGGTTTCCAAGCTTCTAAGAAATAATGAATTTCTGAAATACCAGCAAATATTTTTTCACCCAATCTTGATGATACTTGTTGCTAATGATCAGTACACAAATCCCACTTGGCTCACCAAATTTTGTTCTTCTAGGTTGAAGCATTCGTCTACAGTAGCAGTTTTTATATTTAGGTTTCCCACTGTTCTCTCCTATTTAGATAGATGAATTTGGAACTCTAAATCCAACATGGTTTTTTAATAGCTCTTTGAAACTTGACAAAATAAAGGAGTTCTCAGTTTTGTCTCTATGGTTTGTTTCCTCTTCAAGTAGACCTTGGCACAGACTGTGGAAAAGCAATTTCATTGAGAGGGGTTGCCAAGCTTCTAAGAAATAACGAGTTTCCGAAATACCAGCAAATATGTTTTCAGCCAATCTTGATGATACTTGTTGCTGATGATCAGTACACAAATCCCACTTGGCTCACAAAATTCTGTTCTTCTAGGTTGAAGCGTTCGTCTACAGTAGCAGTTTTTATATTTAGGTTTCCCTCTGTTTTCTCCAAATAGATAGATGAATTTGGAACTCTAAATCCAACATTGTTTGTAGTAGCTCTTTGAAAATTGACAAAATAAAGGAGTTCTCAGTTTTGTCTCTATGGTTTGTTTCCTCTTCAAGTAGCCCTATGCAAAGACTGAGGAAAAGCACTTTCATTGAGAGGGATTGCCAAGCTTCTAAGAAATAACGAGTTTCCGAAATACCAGCAAATATTTTTTCACCCAATCTTGATGATACTTGTTGCTAATGATCAGTACATAAATCCCACTTGGCTCACCAAATTTTGTTCTTCTAGGTTGAAGCGTTCGTCTACAGTAGCAGTTTTTATATCTAGGTTTCCCTCTGTTCTCTCCTATATAGATAGATGAATTTTAAACTCTAAATCCAACATGGTTTGTAGTAGCTCTTTGAAACTTGACAAAATAAAGGAGCTCTCAGTTTTGTCTCTATGGTTTGTTTCCTCTTCAAGTAGCCCTAGGCACAGATTGTGAAAAAGCACTTTCATTGAGAGGGGTTTTCAAGCTTCTAAGAAATTAGGACTTTCCGAAATACCAGCAAATATTTTTTCAGCCAATCTTGATGATACTTGTTGCTGATGATCAGTACAAACATCCCACTTGGCTCACCAAATTCTGTTCTTCTAGGTTGAAGCGTTCGTCTATAGTAGCAGTTTTTATATTTAGGTTTCCCTCTGTTCTCTCATATATAGATAGATGAATTTGGAACTCTAAATCCAACATGGTTTGCAGTAGCTCTTTGAAACTTGAGAAAATAAAGGAGTTCTCAGTTTTGTCTCTATGGTTTTTTTCCTCTTCAATAAGCCCTAGGCACAAACTGTGGAAAAGCACTTTCATTGAGATTGGTTTCCAAGCTTCTAAGAAATTATGAATTTCTGAAATACCAGCAAATATTTTTTCACCCAATCTTGATGATACTTGTTGCTAATGATCAGTACACAAATCCCACTTTGCTCACCAAATTTTGTTCTTCTAGGTTGAAGCATTCGTCTACAGTAGCAGTTTTTATATTTAGGTTTCCCACTGTTCTCTCCTATTTAGATAGATGAATTTGGAACTCTAAATCCAACATGGTTTTTAGTAGCTCTTTGAAACTTGACAAAATAAAGGAATTCTCAGTTTTGTCTCTATGGTTTGTTTCCTCTTCAAGTAGCCCTTGGCACAGACTGTGGAAAAGCAATTTCATTGAGAGGGTTTCCAAGCTTCTAAGAAATAACGAGTTTCCGAAATACCAGCAAATATGTTTTCAGCCAATCTTGATGATACTTGTTGCTGATGATCAGTACACAAATCCCACTTGGCTCACCAAATTCTGTTATTCTAGGTTGAAGCGTTCGTCTACAGTAGCAGTTTTTATATATATTTTTCCCTCTGTTTTCCCCTATATAAATAGATGAATTTGGAACTCTAAATCCAACATGGTTTGTAATAGCTCTTTGAAACTTCACAAAATAAAGGAGTTCTGAGTTTTGTCTCTGTGGATGTTTCCTCTTCATGTAGCCCTAGGCACAGACTGTGAAAAACCACTTTCATGGAGAGGGTTTGCCAAGCTTCTAAGAAATAACGAGTTTCCGAAATACCAGCAAATATTTTTTCACCCAATCTTGATGATACATGTTGCTAATGATCAGTACACAAATCCCACTTGGCTCACCAAATTTTGTTCTTCTAGGTTGAAGCGTTCGTCTACAGTAGCAGTTTTTATATTTAGCTTTCCCTCTGTTCTCTGCTATATAGATTGATGAATTTGGAACTCTAAATCCAACATGGTTTTTAGTAGCTCTTTGAAACTTGACAAAATAAAGGAGTTCTCAGTTTTGTTTCTATGGTTTGTTTCCTCTTCAATAAGCCCTAGGCACAGACTGTGGAAAAGCACTTTCATTGGGAGGGGTTGCCAAGCATCTAAGAAATTATGAATTTCTGAAATACCAGCAAATATTTTTTCACCCAATCTTGATGATACTTGGTGGTAATGATCAGTACACAAATCCCACTTTGCTCACCAAATTTTGTTCTTCTAGGTTGAAGCATTCGTCTACAGTAGCAGTTTTTACATTTAGGTTTCCCTCTGTTTTCTCCTATTTAGACAGATGAATTTGGAACTCTAAATGCAACATGCTTTTTAGTAGCTCTTTGAAACTTGACAAAATAAAGGAGTTCTCAGTTTTGTCTCTATGGTTTGTTTCCTCTTCAGGTAGCCCTACGCACAGACTGTGGAAAAGCACTTTCATTGAGAGGGGTTGCCAAGCTTCTAAGAAATTACAAGTTTCCGAAATACCAGCAAATATTTTTTCACCCAATCTTGATGATTCTTGGTGGTAATGATCAGTACACAAATCCCACTTGGCTCACCAAATTTTGTTCTTCTAGGTTGAAGCGTTCGTCTACAGTAGCAGTTTTTATATTTAGGTTTCCCTCTGTTCTCTCCTATATAGATAGATGAATTTGGAACTCTAAATCCAACATGGTTTGTATTAGCTCTTTGATACTTGACAAAATAAAGGAGTTCTCAGTTTTGTCTCTATGGTTTGTTTCCTCTTCAAGTAGCCCTAGTCACAGACTGAGGAAAAGCACTTTCATTGAGAGGGGTTGCCAAGCTTCTAAGAAATAAGGAGTTTCCGAAATACCAGCAAATATTTTTTCACCCAATCTTGATGATACTTGGTGGTAATGATCAGTACACAAATCCCACTTGGCTCACCAAATTTTGTTCTTCTAGGTTGATGCGTTCGTCTACAGTAGCAGTTTTTATATTTAGGTTTCTCTCTGTTCTCTCCTATATAGATAGATGAATTTGGAACTCTAAATCCAAAATGGATTGTAGTAGCTCTTTGAAACTTGAGAAAATAAAGGAGTTCTCAGTTTTGTCTCTACGGTTTGTTTCGTCTTCAAGTAGCCCTAGGCACAGACAGTGGAAGCACTTTCATTGTGATGGGTTGCCAAGCTTCTAAGAAATAACGGGTTTCCAAAATACCAGCAAATATTTTTTCACCCAGTCTTGATGATACTTTGTGGTAATGATCGGTACACAATTCCCACTTGGCTCACCAAATTTTGTTCTTCTAGGTTGAAGCGTTCGTCTACAGTAGCAGTTTTTATATTTAGGTTTCCCTCTGTTCTCTCCTGTATAGATAGATGAATTTGGAACACTAAATCCAACATGGTTTGTACTAGCTCTTTGAAACTTGAAAAATAAAAGCGTTCTCAGTTTTGTCTCTATGGATTGTTTCCTCTTCTCTTAGCCCTAGGCAAAGACTGTGGAAAAGCACTTTCATTGAGAGGTGTTGAAAAGCTTCTAAGAAATAACGAGTTTCCGAAATACCAGCAAATATTTTTTCACCCAAACTTGATGATACTTGTTGCTAATGATCAGTACACAAATCCCACTTGGCTCACCAAATTTTGTTCTTCTAGGTTGAAGCATTCGTCTACAGTAGCAGTTTTTATAATTAGGTTTCTCTCTGTTCTCTCCTATATAGATAGATGAATTTGGAACTCTAAATTCAACATGGTTTGTAGTAGCTCTTTGAAACTTGACAAAATAAAGGAGTTCTCAGTTTTGTCTCTATGGTTTGTTTCCTCTTCAATAAGCCCTAGGCACAGACTGTGGAAAAGCACTTTCATTGAGAGGGGTTTCCAAGCTTCTAAGAAATAATGAATTTCTGAAATACCAGCAAATATTTTTTCACCCAATCTTGATGATACTTGTTGCTAATGATCAGTACACAAATCCCACTTGGCTCACCAAATTTTGTTCTTCTAGGTTGAAGCATTTGTCTACAGTAGCAGTTTTTATATTTAGGTTTCCCACTGTTCTCTCCTATTTAGATAGATGAATTTGGAACTCTAAATCCAACATGGTTTTTTAATAGCTCTTTGAAACTTGACAAAATAAAGGAGTTCTCAGTTTTGTCTCTATGGTTTGTTTCCTCTTCAAGTAGACCTTGGCACAGACTGTGGAAAAGCAATTTCATTGAGAGGGGTTGCCAAGCTTCTAAGAAATAACGAGTTTCCGAAATACCAGCAAATATGTTTTCAGCCAATCTTGATGATACTTGTTGCTGATGATCAGTACACAAATCCCACTTGGCTCACAAAATTCTGTTCTTCTAGGTTGAAGCGTTCGTCTACAGTAGCAGTTTTTATATTTAGGTTTCCCTCTGTTTTCTCCAAATAGATAGATGAATTTGGAACTCTAAATCCAACATTGTTTGTAGTAGCTCTTTGAAAATTGACAAAATAAAGGAGTTCTCAGTTTTGTCTCTATGGTTTGTTTCCTCTTCAAGTAGCCCTAGGCACAGACTGAGGAAAAGCACTTTCATTGAGAGGGATTGCCAAGCTATTAAGAAATAACGAGTTTCCGAAATACCAGCAAATATTTTTTCACCCAATCTTGATGATACTTGTTGCTAATGATCAGTACATAAATCCCACTTGGCTCACCAAATTTTGTTCTTCTAGGTTGAAGCGTTCGTCTACAGTAGCCGTTTTTATATCTAGGTTTCCCTCTGTTCTCTCCTATATAGATAGATGAATTTTAAACTCTAAATCCAACATGGTTTGTAGTAGCTCTTTGAAACTTGACAAAATAAAGGAGCTCTCAGTTTTGTCTCTATGGTTTGTTTCCTCTTCAAGTAGCCCTAGGCACAGATTGTGAAAAAGCACTTTAATTGAGAGGGGTTGCCAAGCTTCTAAGAAATAACGAGTTTCCGAAATACCAGCAAATATTTTTTCAGCCAATCTTGATGATACTTGTTGCTGATGATCAGTACACACATCCCACTTGGCTCACCAAATTCTGTTCTTCTAGGTTGAAGCGTTCGTCTATAGTAGCAGTTTTTATATTTAGGTTTCCCTCTGTTCTCTCATATATAGATAGATGAATTTGGAACTCTAAATCCAACATGGTTTGCAGTAGCTCTTTGAAACTTGAGAAAATAAAGGAGTTCTCAGTTTTGTCTCTATGGTTTGTTTCCTCTTCAATAAGCCCTAGGCACAAACTGTGGAAAAGCACTTTCATTGAGAGGGGTTTCCAAGCTTCTAAGAAATTATGAATTTCTGAAATACCAGCAAATATTTTTTCACCCAATCTTGATGATACTTGTTGCTAATGATCAGTACACAAATCCCACTTTGCTCACCAAATTTTGTTCTTCTAGGTTGAAGCATTCGTCTACAGTAGCAGTTTTTATATTTAGGTTTCCCACTGTTCTCTCCTATTTAGATAGATGAATTTGGAACTCTAAATCCAACATGGTTTTTAGTAGCTCTTTGAAACTTGACAAAATAAAGGAGTTCTCAGTTTTGTATCTATGGTTTGTTTCCTCTTCAAGTAGCCCTTGGCACAGACTGTGGAAAAGCAATTTCATTGAGAGGGTTTCCAAGCTTCTAAGAAATAACGAGTTTCCGAAATACCAGCAAATATGTTTTCAGCCAATCTTGATGATACTTGTTGCTGATGATCAGTACACAAATCCCACTTGGCTCACCAAATTCTGTTATTCTAGGTTGAAGCGTTCGTCTACAGTAGCAGTTTTTATATTTAGGTTTCCCTCTGTTTTCCCCGATATAAATAGATGAATTTGGAACTCTAAATCCAACATGGTTTGTAATAGCTCTTTGAAACTTCACAAAATAAAGGAGTTCTGAGTTTTGTCTCTGTGGTTTGTTTCCTCTTCATGTAGCCCTAGGCACAGACTGTGAAAAACCACTTTCATGGAGAGGGTTTGCCAAGCTTCTAAGAAAAAACGAGTTTCCGAAATACCAGCAAATATTTTTTCACCCAATCTTGATGATACATGTTGCTAATGATCAGTACACAAATCCCACTTAGCTCACCAAATTTTGTTCTTCTAGGTTGAAGCGTTCGTCTACAGTAGCAGTTTTTATATTTAGCTTACCCTCTGTTCTCTGCTATATAGATTGATGAATTTGGAACTCTAAATCCAACATGGTTTTTAGTAGCTCTTTGAAACTAGACAAAATAAAGGAGTTCTCAGTTTTGTTTCTATGGTTTTTTTCCTCTTCAATAAGCCCTAGGCACAGACTGTGGAAAAGCACTTTCATTGGGAGGGGTTGCCAAGCCTCTAAGAAATTATGAATTTCTGAAATACCAGCAAATATTTTTTCACCCAATCTTGATGATACTTGGTGGTAATGATCACTACACAAATCCCACTTTGCTCACCAAATTTTGTTCTTCTAGGTTGAAGCATTCGTCTACAGTAGCAGTTTTTACATTTAGGTTTCCCTCTGTTCTCTCCTATTTAGACAGATGAATTTGGAACTCTAAATGCAACATGATTTTTAGTAGCTCTTTGAAACTTGACAAAATAAAGGAGTTCTCAGTTTTGTCTCTATGGTTTGTTTCCTCTTCAGGTAGCCCTACGCACAGACTGTGGAAAAGCACTTTCATTGAGAGGGGTTGCCAAGCTTCTAAGAAATTACAAGTTTCCAAAATACCAGCAAATATTTTTTCACCCAATCTTGATGATTCTTGGTGGTAATGATCAGTACACAAATCCCACTTGGCTCACCAAATTTTGTTCTTCTAGGTTGAAGCGTTCGTCTACAGTAGCAGTTTTTATATTTAGGTTTCTCTCTGTTCTCTCCTATATAGATAGATGAATTTGGAACTCTAAATCCAAAATGGATTGTAGTAGCTCTTTGAAACTTGAGAAAATAAAGGAGTTCTCAGTTTTGTCTCTATGGTTTGTTTCGTCTTCAAGTAGCCCTAGGCACAGACAGTGGAAGCACTTTCATTGTGATGGGTTGCCAAGCTTCTAAGAAATAACGGGTTTCCAAAATACCAGCAAATATTTTTTCACCCAGTCTTGATGATACTTTGTGGTAATGATCGGTACACAATTCCCACTTGGCTCACCAAATTTTGTTCTTCTAGGTTGAAGCGTTCGTCTACAGTAGCAGTTTTTATATTTAGGTTTCCCTCTGTTCTCTCCTGTATAGATAGATGAATTTGGAACACTAAATCCAACATGGTTTGTACTAGCTCTTTGAAACTTGAAAAATAAAAGCGTTCTCAGTTTTGTCTCTATGGATTGTTTCCTCTTCTCTTAGCCCTAGGCAAAGACTGTGGAAAAGCACTTTCATTGAGAGGGGTTGCCATCTTCTAAGAAATAACGAGTTTCCGAAATACCAGCAAATATTTTTTCACCCAAACTTGATGATACTTGTTGCTAATGATCAGTACACAAATCCCACTTGGCTCACCAAATTTTGTTCTTCTAGGTTGAAGCATTCGTCTACAGTAGCAGTTTTTATAATTAGGTTTCTCTCTGTTCTCTCCTATATAGATAGATGAATTTGGAACTCTAAATTCAACATGGTTTGTAGTAGCTCTTTGAAACTTGACAAAATAAAGGAGTTCTCAGTTTTGTCTCTATGGTTTGTTTCCTCTTCAATAAGCCCTAGGCACAGACTGTGGAAAAGCACTTTCATTGAGAGGGGTTTCCAAGCTTCTAAGAAATAATGAATTTCTGAAATACCAGCAAATATTTTTTCACCCAATCTTGATGATACTTCTTGCTAATGATCAGTACACAAATCCCACTTTGCTCACCAAATTATGTTCTTCTAGGTTGAAGCATTCGTCTACAGTAGCAGTTTTTATATTTAGGTTTCCCACTGTTCTCTCCTATTTAGATAGATGAATTTGGAACTCTAAATCCAACATGGTTTTTTAATAGCTCTTTGAAACTTGACAAAATAAAGGAGTTCTCAGTTTTGTCTCTATGGTTTGTTTCCTCTTCAAGTAGACCTTGGCACAGACTGTGGAAAAGCAATTTCATTGAGAGGGGTTGCCAAGCTTCTAAGAAATAACGAGTTTCCGAAATACCAGCAAATATGTTTTCAGCCAATCTTGATGATACTTGTTGCTGATGATCAGTACACAAATCCCACTTGGCTCACAAAATTCTGTTCTTCTAGGTTGAAGCGTTCGTCTACAGTAGCAGTTTTTATATTTAGGTTTCCCTCTGTTTTCTCCTATATAGATAGATGAATTTGGAACTCTAAATCCAACATTGTTTGTAGTAGCTCTTTGAAAATTGACAAAATAAAGGAGTTCTCAGTTTTGTCTCTATGGTTTGTTTCCTCTTCAAGTAGCCCTAGGCACAGACTGAGGAAAAGCACTTTCATTGAGAGGGATTGCCAAGCTTCTAAGAAATAACGAGTTTCCGAAATACCAGCAAATATTTTTTCACCCAATCTTGATGATACTTGTTGCTAATGATCAGTACATAAATCCCACTTGGCTCACCAAATTTTGTTCTTCTAGGTTGAAGCGTTCGTCTACAGTAGCAGTTTTTATATCTAGGTTTCCCTCTGTTCTCTCCTATATAGATAGATGAATTTTAAACTCTAAATCCAACATGGTTTGTAGTAGCTCTTTGAAACTTGACAAAATAAAGGAGCTCTCAGTTTTGTCTCTATGGTTTGTTTCCTCTTCAAGTAGCCCTAGGCACAGATTGTGAAAAAGCACTTTAATTGAGAGGGGTTGCCAAGCTTCTAAGAAATAACGAGTTTCCGAAATACCAGCAAATATTTTTTCAGCCAATCTTGATGATACTTGTTGCTGATGATCAGTACACACATCCCACTTGGCTCACCAAATTCTGTTCTTCTAGGTTGAAGCGTTCGTCTATAGTAGCAGTTTTTATATTTAGGTTTCCCTCTGTTCTCTCATATATAGATAGATGAATTTGAAACTCTAAATCCAACATGGTTTGCAGTAGCTCTTTGAAACTTGAGAAAATAAAGGAGTTCTCACTTTTGTCTCTATGGTTTGTTTCCTCTTCAATAAGCCCTAGGCACAAACTTTGGAAAAGCACTTTCATTGAGAGGGGTTTCAAAGCTTCTAAGAAATTATGAATTTCTGAAATACCAGCAAATATTTTTTCACCCAATCTTGATGATACTTGTTGCTAATGATCAGTACACAAATCCCACTTTGCTCACCAAATTTTGTTCTTCTAGGTTGAAGCATTCGTCTATAGTAGCAGTTTTTATATTTAGGTTTCCCACTGTTCTCTCCTATTTAGATAGATGAATTTGGAACTCTAAATCCAACATGGTTTTTAGTAGCTCTTTGAAACTTGACAAAATAAAGGAGTTCTCAGTTTTGTCTCTATGGTTTGTTTCCTCTTCAAGTAGCCCTTGGCACAGACTGTGGAAAAGCAATTTCATTGAGAGGGTTTCCAAGCTTCTAAGAAATAACGAGTTTCCGAAATACCAGCAAATATGTTTTCAGCCAATCTTGATGATACTTGTTGCTGATGATCAGTACACAAATCCCACTTGGCTCACCAAATTCTGTTATTCTAGGTTGAAGCGTTCGTCTACAGTAGCAGTTTTTATATTTAGGTTTCCCTCTGTTTTCCCCTATATAAATAGATGAATTTGGAACTCTAAATCCAACATGGTTTGTAGTAGCTCTTTGAAACGTGACAAAATAAAGGAGTTCTCAGTTTTGTCTCTATGGTTTGTTTCCTCTTCAAGTAGCCCTAGGCACAGACTGAGGAAAAGCACTTTCATTGAGAGGGGTTTTCAAGCTTCTAAGAAATTAGGACTTTCCGAAATACCAGCAAATATTTTTTCACCCAATCTTGGTGATACTTGGTGGTAATGATCAGTACACAAATCCCACTTGGCTCACCAAATTTTGTTCTTCTAGGTTGAAGCGTTCGTCTACAGTAGCAGTTTTTATATTTAGGTTTCCCTCTGTTCTCTCCTATATAGATAGATGAATTTGGAACTCTAAATCCAACATGGTTTGTACTAGCTCTTTGATACTTGACAAAATAAAGGAGTTCTCAGTTGTGTCTCTATGGTTTGTTTCCTCTTCAAGTAGCCCTAGTCACAGACTGAGGAAAAGCACTTTCATTGAGAGCGGTTGCCAAGCTTTTAAGAAATAAGGTTTTTACGAAATACCAGCAAATATTTTTTCACCCAATCTTGATGATACTTGGTGGTAATGATCAGTACACAAATCCCACTTGGCTCACCAAATTTAGTTCTTCTAGGTTGAAGCGTTCGTCTACAGTAGCAATTTTTATATTTCGGTTTCCCTCTGTTCTCTCCTGTATAGATAGATGAATTTGGAACTCTAAATCCAACATGGTTTGTAGTAGCTCTTTGAAACTTGACAAAATAAAGGCGTTCTCAGTTTTGTCTCTATGGATTGTTTCCTCTTCTATTAGCCCTAGGCACAGACTGAGGAAAAGCACTTTCATTGAGAGGGGTTGCCAAGCTTCTAAGAAATTATGAATTTCTGAAATACCAGCAAATACTTTTTCACCCAATCTTGATGATACTTGGTGGTTAATGATCAGTACACAAATCCCACTTTCCTCACCAAATTTTGTTCTTATAGGTTGAAGCATTCGTCTACAGTAGCAGTTTTTATATTTAGGTTTCCCTCTGTTCTCTCCTATTTAGATAGATGAATTTGGAACTATAAATCCAACATGGTTTTTAGTAGCTCTTTGAAACTTGACAAAAAAAAGGAGTTCTCAGTTTTGTCTCTATGGTTTGTTTCCTCTTCAAGTAGCCCTAGGCACAGACTGTGGAAAACCATTTTCATTGAGAGGGGTTGCCAAGCTTCTAAGAAATAACGAGTTTCCGAAATACCAGCAAATATGTTTTCAGCCAATCTTGATGGTACTTGTTGCTAATGATCAGTACACAAATCCCACTTGGCTCACCAAATTCTCTTCTTCTAGGTTGAAGCGTTCGTCTACAGTAGCAGTTTTTATATTTAGGTTTCCCTCTGTTTTCTCCTATATAGATAGATGAATTTTTAACTCTAAATCCAACATGGTTTGTAGTAGCTCTTTGAAACGTGACAAAATAAAAAAGTTCTCTGTTTTGTCTCTATGGTTTGTTTCCTCTTCAAGTAGCCCTAGGCACAGACTGAGGAAAAGCATTTAATTGAGATGGGTTGCCAAGCTTCTAAGAAATAACGAGTTTCCGAAATACCAGCAAATATTTTTTCAGCCAAACTTGATGATACTTGTTGCTGATGATCAGTACACAAATCCCACTTGGCTCACCAAATTCTGTTCTTCTAGGTTGAAGCGTTCGTCTACAGTAGCAGTTTTTTTATTTAGGTTTCCCTCTGTTTTCTCCTATATAGATAGATGAATTTGGAACTCTAAATCCAACATGGTTTGTAGTAGCTCTTTGAAACGTGACAAAATAAAGGAGTTCTCAGTTTTGTCTCTATGGTTTGTTTCCTCTTCAAGTAGCGCTAGGCACAGACTGAGGAAAAGCACTTTCATTGAGAGGGGTTGCCAAGCTTCTAAGAAATAACGAGTTTCCGAAATACCAGCAAATATGTTTTCAGCCAATCTTGTTGATACTTGTTGCTGATGATCAGTACACAAATCCCACTTGGCTCACCAAATTCTATTCTTCTAGGTTGAAGCGTTCGTCTACAGTAGCAGTTTTTATATTTAGGTTTCCCTCTGTTCTCTCATATATAGATAGATGAATTTGGAAATCTAAATCCAACATGGTTTTTAGTAGCTCTTTGAAACTTGACAAAATAAAGGAGTTCTCAGTTTTGTCTCTATGGTTTGTTTTTTCTTCAAGTAGCCCTAGGCACAGACTGTGGAAAAGAACTTTAATTGAGAGGGGTATCCAAGCTTCTAAGAAATTACAAGTTTCCGAAATACCAGCAAATATTTTTTCACCCAATCTTGATGATACTTGGTGGTAATGATCAGTACACAAATCCCACTTGGCTCACAAAATTTTGTTCTTTTAGGTTGAAGCGTTCGTCTACAGTAGCAGTTTTTATATTTAGGTTTCCCTCTGTTCTCTCCTATATAGATATATGAATTTGGAACTCTAAATCCAACATGGTTTGTAGTAGCTCTTTGAAACTTGACAAAATAAAGGAGTTCTCAGTTTTGTCTCAATGGTTTGTTTCCTCCTCAAGTAGCCCTAGGCACAGAATGTGGAAAAGCACTTTCATTGAGAGTGGTTGCCAAGCTTCTAAGAAATTACAAGTTCCGAAATACCAGCAAATATTTTTTCACCCAATCTTGATGATACTTGGTGGTAATGATCAGTACACAAATCCCACTTGGCTTACCAAATTTTGTTCTTCTAGGTTGAAGCGTTCGTCTACAGTAGCAGTTTTTATATTTAGGTTTCTCTCTGTTCTCTCCTATATAGATAGATGAATTTGGAACTCTAAATCCAACATGGTTTGTAGTAGCTCTTTGAAACTTAACAAAATAAAGGAGTTCTCAATTTTGTCTCTATGGTTTGTTTCCTCTTCAAGTAGCCCTAGGCACAGACTGTGGAAAAGCAATTTCAATGAGAGGGGTTGCCAAGCTTCTAAGAAATAACGAGTTTCCGAAATACCAGCAAATATTTTTTCAGCCAATCTTGATGATACCTGTTGCTGATGATCAGTACACAAATCTCACTTGGCTCACCAAATTCTGTTCTTCTAGGTTGAAGCGTTCGTCTACAGTAGCAGTTTTTATATTTAGGTTTCCCTCTGTTCTCTCCTATATAGATAGATGAATTTGGAACTGTAAATCCAACATGGTTTGTAGTAGCTCTTTGAAACGTGACAAAATAAAGGAGTTCTCAGTTTTGTCTCTATAATTTGTTTCCTCTTCAAGTAGCCCTAGGCACAGACTGTGGAAAACCACTTTCATTGAGAGGGGTTGCCAAGCTTCTACGAAATTACGAGTTTCCGAAATACCAGCAAATATTTTTTCACCCAATCTTGATGATACTTGGTGGTAATGATCAGTACAGAAATCCCACTTTGCTCACCAAATTTTGTTCTTCTAGGTTGAAGCATTCGTCTACAGTAGCAGTTTTTATATTTAGGTTTCCCTCTGTTCTCTCCTATTTAGATAGATGAATTTGGAACTCTAAATCCAATATGGTTGTTAGTAGCTCTTTGAAACTTGACAAAATAAAGGAGTTCTCAGTTTTGTCTCTATGGTTTGTTTCCTCTTGAAGTAGCCCTAGGCACAGACTGTGGAAAAGCACTTTCATTGAGAGGGGTTGCCAAGCTTCTAAGAAATAAGGAGTTTCCGAAATACCAGCAAATATTTTTTCAGCCAATCTTGATGATACTTGTTGCTGATGATCAGTACACAAATCCCACTTGGCTCACCAAATTCTGTTCTTCTAGGTTGAAGCGTTCGTCTACAGTAGCAGTTTTTATATTTAGGTTTCCCTCTGTTCTCTCCTATTTAGATAGATGAATACGGAACTCTAAATCCAACCTGGTTTGTAGTAGCTCTTTGAAACTTGACAAAATAAAGGAGTTCTCAGTTTTGTCTCTATGGTTTGTTTCCTCTTCAAGTAGCCCTAGGCACAGACTGTGGAAAACCACTTTCATTGAGAGGGGTTGCCAAGCTTCTAAGAAATAACGAGTTTCCGAAATACCAGCAAATATTTTTTCACCCAATCTTGATGATACTTGGTGGTAATGATCAGTACACAAATCCCACTTGGCTCACCAAATTTTGTTCTTCTAGGTTGAAGCGTTCGTCTACAGTAGCAGTTTTTATATTTAGGTTTCCCTCTGTTCTCTCCTGTATAGATAGATGAATTTGGAACTCTAAATCCAACATGGTTTGTACTAGCTCTTTGAAACTTGAAAAATAAAAGCGTTCTCAGTATTGTCTCTATGGATTGTTTCCTTTTCTCTTAGCCCTAGGCAAGACTGTGGAAAAGCTATTTCATTGAGGGGGGTTGCCAAGCTTCTAAGAAATAACGAGTTTCCGAAATACCAGCAAATATTTTTTCACCCAATCTTAATGATACTTGTTGCTAATGATCAGTACACAAATTTCACTTGGCTCACCAAATTCTGTTCTTCTAGTTTGAAGAGTTCGTCTACAGTAGCAGTTTTTATATTTAGGGTTCTCTCTGTTCTCTCCTATATAGATAGATGAATTTGGAACTCTAAATCCAACATGGATTGTAGTAGCTCTTTGAAACTTGACAAAATAAAGGAGTTCTCAGTTGTGTCTCTATGGTTTGTTTCGTCTTCAAGTAGCCCTAGGCACAGACTGTGGAAGCACTTTCATTGAGATGGGTTGCCAAGCTTCTAAGAAATTACGAGTTTCCAAAATACCAGCAGATATTTTTTCACCCAGTCCTGATGATACTTTTTGGTAATGATCAGTACACAAATCCCACTTGGCTCACCAAATTTTGTTCTTCTAGGTTGAAGCGTTCGTTTACAGTAGCAGTTTTTATATTTCGGTTTCCCTCTGTTCTCTCTTGTATAGATAGATGAATTTGGAACTCTAAATCCAACATGGTTTGTAGTAGCTCTTTTAAACTTGACAAAATAAAGGCGTTCTCAGTTTTGTCTCTATGGATTGTTTCCTCTTCTATTAGCCGTAGGCAAACACTGTGGAAAAGCACTTTCATTGAGAGGGGTTGCCAAGCTTCTAAGAAATTATGAATTTCAGAAATACCAGCAAATATTTTTTCACCCAATCTTGATGATACTTGGTGGCAATTATCAGTACACAAATCCCACTTTGCTCACCAAATTTTGTTCTTCTAGGCTGAAGCATTCGTCTACAGTAGCAGTTTTTATATTTAGGTTTCCCTCTGTTCTCTCCTATTTAGATAGATGAATTTGGAACTCTAAATCCAACATGGTTTTTAGTAGCTCTTTGAAACTTGACAAAATAAAGGAGTTCTCAGTTTTGTCTCTATGGTTTGTTTCCTCTTCAAGTAGCCCTAGGCACAGACTGTGGAAAAGCAATTTCATTGAGAGGGGTTGCCAAGCTTCTAAGAAATAAAGAGTTTCCGAATTTCCAGCAAATATTTTTTCTCCCAATCTTGATGATACTTGTTGCTAATGATCAGTACACAAATCCCACTTGGCTCACCAAATTCTGTTCTTCTAGGTTGAAGCGTTCGTCTACAGTAGCAGTTTTTATATTTAGGTTTCACTCTGTTCTCTCCTATATAGATAGATGAATTTGGAACTCTGAATCCAACATGGTTTGTAGTAGCTCTTTGAAACGTGACAAAATAAAGGAGTTCTCAGTTTTGTCTCTAAGGTTTGTTTCCTCTTCAAGTAGCCCTAGCACAGACTGAGGAAAAGCATTTAATTGAGAGTGGTTGCCAAGCTTCTAAGAAATAACGAGTTTCCGAAATACCAGCAAATATTTTTTCAGCCAAACTTGATGATACTTGTTGCTGATGATCAGTACACAAATCCCACTTGGCTCACCAAATTCTTTTCTTCTAGGTTGAAGCGTTCGTCTACAGTAGCAGTTTTTATATTTAGGTTTCCCTCTGTTTTCTCCTATATAGATAGATGAATTTGGAACTCTAAATCCAACATGGTTTGTAGTAGCTCTTTGAAACGTGACAAAATAAAGGAGTTCTCAGTTTTGTATCTATGGTTTGTTTCCTCTTCAAGTAGCCCTAGGCACAGACTGAGAAAAAGCACTTTAATTGAGAGGGGTATCCAAGCTTCTAAGAAATTACAAGTTTCCGAAATACCAGCAAATATTTTTTCACCCAATCTTGATGATACTTGGTGGTAATGATCAGTACACAAATCCCACTAGGCTCACCAAGTTTAGTTCTTCTAGTTTGAAGTGTTCGTCTACAGTAGCAGTTTTTATATTTAGGTTTCCCTCTGTTCTCTCCTATATAGATATATGAATTTGGAACTCTAAATCCCACATGGTTTGTAGTAGCTCTTTGAAACTTGACAAAATAAAGGAGTTCTCAGTTTTTTCTCAATGGTTTGTTTCCTCCTCAAGTAGCCCTAGGCACAGAATGTGGAAAAGCACTTTCATTGAGAGTGGTTGCCAAGCATCTAAGAAATTACAAGTTCCGAAATACCAGCAAATATTTTTTCAGCCAATCTTGATGATACCTGTTGCTGATGATCAGTACACAAATCCCACTTGGCTCACCAAATTCTGTTCTTCTAGGTTGAAGCGTTCGTCTACAGTAGCAGTTTTTATATTTAGGTTTCCCTCTGTTCTCTCCTATAGAGAAAGATGAATTTGGAACTGTAAATCCAACATGGTTTGTAGTAGCTCTTTGAAACGTGACAAAATAAAGGAGTTCTCAGTTTTGTCTCTATGGTTTGTTTCATCTTCAAGTAGCCCTAGGCACAGACTGTGGAAAAGCACTTTCATTGAGAGGGGTTGCAAAGCTTCTAAGAAATAACGAGTTTCCCAAATACCAGCAAATATTTTTTCACCCAATCCTGATGATACTTGTTGCTGATGATCAGTACACAAATCCCACTTGGCTCACCAAATTCTGTTCTTCTAGGTTGAAGCGTTCGTCTACAGTAGCAATTTTTATATCTAGGTTTCCCTCTGATCTCCTCTATATAGATAGATGAATTTGGAACTCTAAATCCAACATGGTTTGTAGTAGCTCTTTGAAACTTGACAAAATAAAGGAGTTCTCAGTTTTGTCTCTATGGTTTGTTTCCTCTTCAAGTAGCCCTAGGCACAGACTGTGGAAAACCACTTTCATTGAGAGGGGTTTCCAAGCTTCTAAGAAATAACGAGTTTCCGAAATACCAGCAAATATTTTTTCACCCAATCTTGATGATACTTGGTGGTAATCATCAGTACACAAATCCCACTTGACTCACCAAATTTTGTTCTTCTAGGTTGAAGCGTTCGTCTACAGTAGCAGTTTTTATATTTAGGTTTCCCTCTGTTCTCTCCTATATAGATAGATGAATTTGGAACTCTAAATCCAACATGGTTTGTACTAGCTCTTTGAAACTTAAAAAATAAAGGTGTTCTCAGTATTGTCTCTATGGATTGTTTCCTCTTCTCTTAGCCCTAGGCACAGACTGTGGAAAAGCAATTTCATTGAGAGGGGTTGCCAAGCTTCTAAGAAATAACGAGTTTCCGAAATACCAGCAAATATTTTTTCACCCAATCTTGATGATACTTGTTGCTAATGATCAGTACACAAATCCCACTTGGCTCACCAAATTCTGTTCTTCTAGTTTGAAGCGTTCGTCTACAGTAGCAGTTTTTATATTTAGGGTTCTCTCTGTTCTCTCCTATATAGATAGATGAATTTGGAACTCTAAATCGAACATGGATTGTAGTAGCTCTTTGAAACTTGACAAAATAAAGGAGTTCTCAGTTTTGTCTCTATGGTTTGTTTCGTCTTCAAGTAGCCCTAGGCACAGACTGTGGAAGCACTTTCATTGAGATGGGTTGCCAAGCTTCTAAGAAATAACGAGTTTCCAAAATACCAGCAGATATTTTTTCACCCAGGCCTGATGATACTTTTTGGTAATGATCAGTACACAAATCCCACTTGGCTCACCAAATTTTGTTCTTCTAGGTTGAAGCGTTCGTCTACAGTAGCAGTTTTTATATTTCGGTTTTTCTCTGTTCTCTCCTGTATAGATAGATGAATTTGGAACTCTAAATCCAACATGGTTTGTAGTAGCTCTTTGAAACTTGACAAAATAAAGGCGTTCTCAGTTTTGTCTCTATGGATTGTTTCCTCTTCTATTAGCCCTAGGCACACACTGTGGAAAAGCACTTTCATTGAAAGGGGTTGCCAAGCTTCTAAGAAATTATGAATTTCTGAAATACCAGCAAATATTTTTTCACCCAATCTTGATGATACTTGGTGGTAATGATCAGTACACAAATCCCACTTTGCTCACCAAATTTTGTTCTTCTAGGTTCAAGCATTCGTCTACAGTAGCAGTTTTTATATTTAGGTTTCCCTGTGTTCTCTTCTATTTAGATAGATGAATTTGGAACTCTAAATCCAACATGGTTTTTAGTAGCTCTTTGAAACTTGACAAAATAAAGGAGTTCTCAGTTTTGTCTCTATGGTTTGTTTCCTCTTCAAGTAGCCCTAGGCACAGACTGTGGAAAAGCAATTTCATTGAGAGGGGTTGCCAAGCTTCTAAGAAAGAACGAGTTTCCGAAATACCAGCAAATATGTTTTCAGCCAATCTTGATGATACTTGTTGCTGATGATCAGTACTCAAATCCCACTTGGCTCACCAAATTCTGTTCTTCTAGGTTGAAGCGTTCGTCTACAGTAGCAGTTTTTATATTTAGGTTTCACTCTGTTCTCTCCTATATAGATAGATGAATTTGGAACTCTAAATCCAACATGGTTTGTAGTAGCTCTTTGAAACTTGACAAAATAAAGGAGTTCTCAGTTTTGTCTCTATGGTTTGTTTCCTCTTCAAGTACCCTAGTCACAGACTGTGGAAAAGCACTTTCATTGAGAGGGTTGCCAAGCTTCTAAGAAATTACTAGTTTCCGAAATGCCAGCAAATATTTTTTCACCCAATCTTGATGATACTTGTTGCTAATGATCAGTACACAAATCCAACTTGGCTCACCAAATTCTGTTCTTCTAGGTTGAAGCATTCGTCTACAGTAGCAGTTTTTATACTTAGGTTTCACTCTGTTCTCTCCTATATAGATAGATGAATTTGGAACTCTAAATCCAACATGGTTTGTAGTAGCTCTTTGAAAATTGACAAAATAAAGGAGTTCTCAGTTTTGTCTCTATAATTTGTTTCCTCTTCAAGTAGCCCTAGGCACAGACTGTGGAAAACCACTTTCATTGAGAGGGGTTGCCAAGCTTCTAAGAAATAACGAGTTTCCGAAATGCCAGCAAATATTTTTTCACCCAATCTTGATGATACTTGGTGGTAATGATCAGTACACAAATCCCACTTGGCTCACCAAATTTTGTTCTTCTAGGTTGAAGTGTTCGTCTACAGTAGCAGTTTTTATATTTAGGTTTCCCTCTGTTCTCTCCTGTATAGATAGATGAATTTGGAACTCTAAATCCAACATGGTTTGTACTAGCTCTTTGAAACTTGAAAAATAAAAGCGTTCTCAGTTTTGTCTCTATGGATTGTTTCCTCTTCTCTTAGCCCTAGGCACAGACTGTGGAAAAGCAATTTCATTGAGAGGGGTTGCCAAGGTTCTAAGAAATAACGAGTTTCCGAAATACCAGCAAATATTTTTTCACCCAATCTTGATGATACTTGTTGCTAATGATCAGTACACAAATCCCACTTGGCTCACCAAATTTTGTTCTTCTAGGTTGAAGCGTTCGTCTACAGTAGCAGTTTTTATATTTAGGTTTCTCTCTGTTCTCTCCTATATAGATAGATGAATTTGGAACTCTAAATCCAACATGGATTGTAGTAGCTCTTTGAAACTTGACAAAATAAAGGAGTTCTCAGTTTTGTCTCTATGGTTTGTTTCGTCTTCAAGTAGCCCTAGGCACAGACTGTGGAAGCACTTTCATTGAGATGGGTTGCGAAGCTTCTAAGAAATAACG